>NC_036863.1:17965204-18092354 GCF_002910315.2 Salvelinus sp. IW2-2015
TTTGACGGGAGTCAGACATTTGACGGGAGTCAGACATTTGACGGGAGTCAGACATTTGACGGGAGTCAGACATTTGACGGGAGTCAGACATTTGATGGGAGACTGACCTGAGCAGAGACCACGTGTTCCCCGTAGGCCCTCATCACCTCTCCATTTAGCACCTGTTTCAGCTGGACCAGGGTCAGCAAGGGCAGGGCACTGCCCAGCAGCCGGTAGCTCAGGTAACTGTGGCACAGAGAGAAGACTGCATGTTGGCACAGCTACGGACATTTGCAACAAAGGAAGGAAAACAGGAACATACATGTACATGGGGGGCAGGGGGGGTGCTTGCAATAAATTTGAAAAATGACAGGGGTCTTGACTACAGAACATATTTCAATCATCTAATACTCAGGTTCAGGGTCCAAATGTAAGTGGGGAGCAATAGTCTTTTAACCACAGTACTGTGCTTACTGTGTGGGCCCTGGCTGGTCTTTCAACATTCCCTTGATTATTGTCTCCCTCCAGAAGAGCTCAAAGTTGTCCTCCTTCAGAGAGATCTGCAGCAGGTCCAGAGCCACCGCAGGCAGCAGGCGGTCCTTTTTGACAGAGCGGGCCGCCATCTTCAGTACCTCTGTTAACCTAGGGAACACAGGTTTTGATTGTACATTTAGTCAAAGTGTGTGTGTGTGTGTCACCATGACCATGGAAGAAGAAACCTAGACATAGTGGTAAAAAGCTGCTCACTTAGGGATATTGTCCACAGTAATGATTGTGGAGGTGCCCAGCAGCTTCTTCAGCTTCTTGGGCTTGAGCACCTGGGGGAACTTCTGCATGGCCACCAGGAGGAGCTGCAGCTGCTCGGGGGTGCTGAAGGCGGAGGACAGGTCTGTCTGCAGAGCTCCCAACAGCACCTCCTCAAACACCTCCTCTGACGTCTGGAGAAACACAAACAACACCAAACACAGGTCATATTGACTGCACCCTTCCACACCAGGATTTATCACATTGGGACCCCATGAGAAGCAGGGTCCGACATTAAAGATGGCCCGTGGCGGGTAAAATCATGTTTAAGGGCCAGTGGATCTTGTCAGGGCCAGTAACTTCTCAGCATGTTCCAGCTCAACATTTACCTGCTATGTCGTAGTCCACCATTTTAAACCATTGAAGACTACACGCAGAAAAGTCATGCTATTTGTATTTGAACAATATGATTGGCCATTCATTCAAGCGCCACGACGCTTCCGCTAGTCACAACTTGTTGAGCACTCGAGCAGTACATGAGTTGATGCCTTTACACACAGCACACGCAAGCTGTCCAGAGAAAAAACAAGCGCCCATCAATCTTTTGTTTATTTAACTAGGCAAGTCAGTTAAGAACTAATTCTTATTTCCAATGACGGCTTACACTGGCCAAACCCGGATGATGCTGGGCCAATTGTGTGCTGCCCTATGGGACTTCCAATCAGGGCTGGTTGTGATACAGTCTGGATTCTAACCAGGGTGTCTGTAGTGACGCCTCTAGCACTGAGATGCAGTGTCTTAGACCGCTGCGCCACTTGGGAGCCCCAATCTACTGGCTGAGCTTATATATTTTAGAGAAATAGTGAACAGACTAGCAGTATGCTGGCTACTGTTGATAGTCAGCACAAAGAAAGCTACAAAAAGACACCTGGCATTCATCTTGGCTAGCCTACTGTAGCCATGACGATATCTCTTTTGGAATGCAGAACGTCTTAAAAGGGGCAGCGTCCTATTTTGGAAAGTAGGAAAAAATTATCTTAATGACATTTTTTAGAATAAAAAATGTATGCAATTAATATAATTCTAAAGAATGGAGTAACGACTTAGATTGCTAAAGAATATTACACAACTTCAATACCATAATAACCAGATATAGCTTATTAATAGCTGAATACAGCGAGAAAGCATGCCAACCTATAGGCCCTGCATGGTCCCAATGCATTTAAAAACTACACCATGTTCGGGCCAGCAGATTTTTTCCCCAACCGGGCCAATGAGAAAAAAGTTAACGTTGAACCATAAAGAGTGATACGGTATGAAGTAGAGCTGGCTGAGTCACTCACCTCAGACAAGATGTCCACCATGGTCTTCCTGGGAAGGTCCCGCAGGTGTTCTCTGTGAAGCGAGAGGCTCTGGAGGAGCTGGACACACTCCAGCACCACCTGTGGCTCCTGTCACACACACAGGTAAGTAAGCATACCAAACACACTGAGGTCTGAAAATTAGAGACAAGTTAGGTTCCGCAGTAACAATAGAGCGACATATAGACTGGGTTGGCTGACTTCACGAAAATGATGCAAGCATTGACGAGGCCGGAAGGTGTGCGTTGCTATGATTCTGAACGGTCAGATAGCTAGCAACAATGACAATAAGCTGCAATGTGGGGAATCAAAGGTGGCTCATTTCAGCTCATTGTATCTTGCTATTGATTTGTCTTGTTTTTAGTTTGACTGATGTCATGTCTATGCTAATATGGCTAGAATAAAACATTGAGACTAAATATATATTGAACTAAAATAAAACGCAACATTTAACTATTTTACCGAGTTAGAATTCATGTAAGGAAATCAGTCAATTGAAATCAATTCATTAGGCCCTAATCTATGGAGTTCATATGACAGGGAATACAGATATAACATATGTTGGTAACAGATACCTTTAAAATGGTAGCGGCGTGGATCAGAAAACTAGATCTGGTGTGACCACCATTTGCCAGATTTTTGGGCGGCAGGTAGCCTAGTGGTTAGAGTGTCAGGCCAGTAACAGAAAGGTTGCTGGATCGAATCCCCGAGCTAGGTAAAAATATGTTGTTCTGCCCCTGAACAAGGCAGGGCAAGCACACCCACTGTTCCCCGGTAGGCCCTCATTGTAAAGAAGAATTTGGTCTTAACTGACTTGTCTAGTTAAATTTAAAAAATGAAATGCTGTGCGACATCTCCCATTCACATAGAGTTGATCATGCTCTTGATTGTGGCCATTGGAATGTTGTCCCACTCCTCAATGGCTGTGAGAATTTGCTGGATATTGGCTTTAACTAGGACACGCTGTCGATCCATCGCATTCCAAACATGCTGAATGGGTGACATGTCTGAGTATTGTGGTGGGCCGGGCGCATGCCAGGTGACACGTAGCCAGTTGTACTTTTTCTGTTGTACATTGGTGCGGCTGGCTTCCGGGTTAAGCGAGTGTGTTAAGAAGTAGTACGGCTTGGCAGGGTGGTGTTTTGGAGGACACATGGCTCACGACCTTCGCCTCTCCCTAGCCCGTACGGGAGTTGCGATGGGACAAGACTAACTACCAATTGGATATCACAAACTTAGGAAGAAAAAGGGTTAAGTAAATAAATAAAAATAAAATGTCTGGTGAGGATGCAGGCCATGAATAACTGGGACATTTTCAACTTCCAGAAATTGTACAGATCATTGCGACATGGGGCCGTGCATTATCATGCTGAAACCTGAGGTGACGGCTGAGGATGAATGGCACAACAATGGGCCTCAGGATCTCGTCACGGTATCTCTGTGCATTTAAATTGCCATCAATAAAATGCAATTGTGTTTGTTGTCCGTAGCTTACGCCTGCCCATGGAATAACCCCACCGTGGGGCACACTGTTCGCATCAGCAAACCGCTCGCCCCCACGACGTCATACATGTGGTCTGCGATTGTAAGGCCAGTTGGACGCATTGCCATATTCTCTAAAACAACGTTAGAGGCGGCTTATGATAAATAAATTAACATTAAATTATCTGGCAACAGCTCTGGTGGACAGTCCTGCAGTTAGCATGGCAAATGCACACTCCCTCAAAACTTAAGACATCCGTGGCTTTGTGTTATATGATAAAACTGCACATTTTACAGTGACCTTTTATTGTCCCCAGCACAGGTGTGCTTCTTGATATGCCACACCCGTCAGGTGGATGGATTATCTTGACAAAGTAGAAATGCTCACTAACAGGGATGTAAACAAATGTGTGCACAACAGAGAGAAATAAGCTTTTTATGCAAATGGGACATTTCTGGCATCTTTTATTTCAGCTCATGAAACATGGGACCAAGACTTCACATGTTGCGTTTATATTTTTGTTCAGTGTAGTTTACATGTTGTAAACAGTCTAAGCCAACCCCGTCTATTTTGCCCCATAGTTCCGCACCCGTCAGTTTTGTTGCTAAACAACCAACCCGTCTATGTGCTCCTTCATTATCTGCACCAAACATGGTATACTAATCTTCTCTGCCAAGCCCTTGGGTTACCTGGTGTCATTCTTACCTTTGGAAGGCGTGTGGACTGAGACAAGGCAAGCACACCAAAGAAGTTCCCAAAAGCAGCATTTCTGATGAGTTTCTGTCAACACAAGATACAGTATAAAATGGAGATATTCATTGGCCGATTAAATTAAGTATATGGATGTTAGTAAAATGACTAATAAATATTTACCATGGTACACAGCATCTAACTTTAGTCATATCACATGCTCACCTTTTTCACTGTCGCCAAGTTGTGCTTCTCTTTGATTTGATCAAATGCGGTACGCAGAGATACCTCCTCAAACACGCTCAGGACCTGACAACCAAAACAATGAAAGAGAAATTATACATGTCACATCTTCTTACGTGTTATGTAGTAACACCTTAATAACTCATTCGTTAGACATGTACAAAGAGACGCAGGATTTTGCTGAGCCATTAGATGCATAGTAGGGTGGCCACCCACTGCCATGAGTGGGTGAAAACGCACTTTGGTGATGAAATTTCACTTCCTTATGTTATAAATAGTTTACCAAGACAAATATGATTTTTCCTGTTCTGAATTGTTCAGGGGGTCTTTTAATTAACCGTATAGATCCACAGTCGGATTTTGTAACCTAATACATCCGATAAGCACAGAACTATGTTGACAGAGCAGTGCAGCTTTGCGGCTTTCTCACTGCAACTTTTGAGGTTTTTACATGTCGTCGTCTTCAATGTTTCCATAGGTTGCAAAAAATCTAACTTAGCATGACACTAGCTGAATTAAATGTAAAAGGATTTGAGAATAAAAGCTTGCTGTATGCTCAGTGCTCCATTGACATTTCACAGATACGCTTGTTTTGTGCAAAATCTTTGAACAGGAAATTTGCATCAATATGAAAACGGTATACTAAAATACTACATGTCACGTCTCAAAATCAACATTTATCTTACCTCTATATTGTTTTATGTCCTGTGGATTCTAGAAGAATGATGAGATCAACAGGTCAGCCTGTCAGGTAGCCTTCATTCTCACACAGCATCCAGCCTAGCTGACATGATGCTGTGCAATTTTTCATATTTTTTCCTCCTTTGGCCTTCATTGATTTAGTCACCCTAATTTTGGCCATCTTACAAGGGTAACAACTCCAGTGGAGTAAAGTACTTTAGTTAAAAATACTTGAAAGTACTACTTAAGTAGTTTTTTGGGGTATCTGTCATTTATTTATATTTTTGACAACTTTTACATTCCTAAAGGAAATAATCTACTTTTTACTCCATACATTTTCCCTGACACCCAAAAGTACTTGATACATTTTGAATGATTAGCAGGACAGAAAATTGTCCAATTCCCACACTTATCAAAAGAACATCCCTGGTCATCCCTACTGCCTCTGATCTGGCGGACTCACCAAACACAAATGTTTTGTTTTTAAATGATGTTGACCCTGGCTATCCATAAATAAAAATTAATAAAACGACAAAATTGTGCAGCCTGGTTTGCTTAATATAAGGAATTTGAAATGATTTATACTTTTACTTTTGATAGTTAAGTACATTTTATCAATTACATTTACTTTTGATACTTAAGTATTTTTTTTAACTAAATACTTTTAGACTTTTACTCCTGTTGTATTTTACTGGGTGACTTTCACTTGAGGCATTTTCTATTAATAACATATCTTTACTTTTACTCAAGTATGACAATTTGGTACTTTTTCCACAACTGAAAAACATCAATAACTTTGAACGGATTATGATAGCAACATGAGGTTTGGACCATTGGTTTTCTTATAGGACTATCTACACAATTAACATTGTTTTACCCGTTTGTCAAAATATGCATTTTTGATTGCATTACCTGTCCCAAAGCCAAACTGAAGCCTGGCCGGGCAGCTTCTCTGGTGTGTGCCAAGCCATCCACCAGTCTCTTCAGAGTGTACTTCAGCTCATCTGGCTAGAAAGGAAAGACAAGACCTTAAGGCTAAATGTCAAGAACTGGATGGCTCCACAAAGTTAACATAAAATGTACGTGTGGTAGCACCTACCCCTTCTAAAGAGAGTTTAACAACTCAAATTGATAGAATTAGAGTAAGACGCATGCCAGCAATCAAAGCTCACAATTCAACCCACGTGGCCATGTGTGAAATAATATTCATGGCCATCTCCAGTAGTTAGCAACGTTAGCCTAACTAGCTAGCCATACTGCTCAGCGTTTTACAGCTGTACTAAACTGGAAATTGATAACGTTATGGGTTGCTCTAAAGTGCAACACCCACCAATAGCATAATGTGACAATGTGCCTAGCTAACTACGGTCGATAGCCTACTTATTTTGCTAAACTATGTTAGCTAGCTAGCAACTGAGAGGAGACCGAAACACACCAACCTTTTCACTCTTCTTCAGATATTGTATAAGATTTTCAATGGCCTTCAGCCGTATATCTTGTTCAGGTTTAGCGATATCCCAGAAGAAGTCCAGGAACTCGCGGTTCTGTTGGAGAATACCCTTTGCATCCTTCATTTTTGGTCGCACTGGTTCATTTTCTATCTCTCCCATATCTAAATGCATCGTAGTGGCCATGCATGCCATGTGACAATTTGGAGAAAAGCGTGTATGACCCCAGCACCTAAAAAAACGGGTTCATGTTCTTCCCGGTTCAAAGGAAGTCCTTTTTCTTCACGAGCCATCCAGCTTTTGTTAGCTCTTTGCTGGTTTACACAGGCAGCCCAATTCTGAAATTTTGTCCAATTATTGGCAAAGGAGCTGATCTGATTGGTCAAAAGACCAATTAGTGGAAAAATATAAGAATTGGGCTGCCTGTGAAACACAGCCGTTGTAGCCTACACTGTGGTGTATGGTGATAATGGCTGCTCAGCATAACATCTTTGAACTCATGCTTCTGTAGCCTAATCTGTAACATTTGTCATATGAAGCAAAATATACAGTACCAGTCAAAAGTTTGGACACACCTACTCATTCAAGGGGTTTTCTTTATTTTTACTATTTTCTACATTGTAGAATAATAGTGAAGACATCAAAACTATGAAATAGCACATATGGAATCACGTAGTAACCAAAAAAGTGTTAAACAAATCGAAATATATTTTCTGTTTTAGAGTCTTTAAAGTAGCCACCCTTTGCCTTGATGACAGCTTTGCACACGCTTGGCATTCTCTCAACCAGCTTCACTCACAACCAGCTTCACATATGCTGAGCACTTGTTGCCTGCTTTTCCTTCACTCTGTGGTCCAACTCATCCCAAACCATCTCAATTGGGTTGAGGTCGGATGATTGTGGAGGCCAGGTCATCTGATGCAACACTCCATCACTCCCCTTTTTGGTCAAATAGCCCTTACACAGCCTGGAGGTGTGTTTTGGGTCATTGTCCTGTTGAAAAACAAATGATAGTCCCACTAAGCGCAAACCAGATGGGATGGTGTATCGCTGCAGAATGCTATGCTGCAAGTGTGCCTTGAATTCTAAATAAATCACAGACAGTGTCACCAGCAAAGCACCCCCACACCATCACACCTCCTCCTCCATGCTTCACGGAGGGAACCACACATGCAGAGATCATCTGTTCACCTTTAAGTCTCACAAAGACACGGCGGTTGAAAACTAAAAATCTCAAATTTGGACTCATCAGACCATAGGACAGATTTCCACCGGTCTAATGTAAATTGCTAGTTTTTCTTGGTCCAAGCATGTCTCTTCCTATTATTGGTGTCCTTTAGTAGTGATTTCTTTGCAGCAATTCGACCATGAAGGCCTGATTCACGCAGTCTCCTTTGAACAGTCTATGTTGAGATGTGTCTGTTACGGGAACTCTTGTGAAGCATTTATTTGGACTGCAATCTGAGGTGCAGTTAACTCTAAGGAACTTATCCTCTGTAGCAGAGGTAACTCTGGGTCTTCCTTTCCTGTGGCAGTCCTCATGAGAGCCAGTTTCATCATAGCGTATGATGCTTTTTGCAACTACACCTGAAGAAACTTTTAAAGTTCTTGAACTTTTCCAGATTGACTGGCCTTCATGTCTAAAAGTAATGATGGACTGTTGTTTCTCTTCGCTTATTTGAGCTGTTCTTTTACCAAATAGGTATTTTACCAAATAGGGCTATCTTCTGTATTCCACCCCACCTTGTCACAACACAACTGATTGGCTCAAACTCATTAAGAATGAAATAAATTCCACAAATTAACTTTTAAGAAGGCACACCTGTTAATTGAAATGCATTCCAGGCGAATACCTCATGAAGCTGATTGATAGAATGCCAAGAGTATGCAAAGCTGTCATCAAGGCAAAGGGTGGCTACTTTGAAGAATCTCGAATATAAAATATATTTTGATTTGTTTAACACTTTTTTGGTTACTACATCATTCCATATGTGGTATTTCCTAGTTTTGATGTCTTCACTATTATTCTACAATGCAGAAAATAGTAAAATAAGGAAAAACCATGGAATGAGTAGGTGTGTCCCAACTTTTGACTGGTACTGTACATTTGGTCATATTCGCAGATTCACAGACTATTTAGCCATTTTCTAAAATATAATTTAAGAATATATAGACTTAATTCAGAAGAGCCAGGGTAGAATTTCCCAACTAGTACTAATGGCATCTTTTTGTAGACACCAGCCAATGAAATAAATGGAATATTTGTCGGGTTTTTGGATAAACACTGAAAATAAGGTATGTGGTAAACCCAGGCTTAGAATTTTTTATACGTTTTGTTCTATGAGATAATCTTCCTCAGCTAACGTCAACTTTTTGTGAATTTTGAATTATTTATATAGGCCGAGTAAAGAAAAAGCACAAAGGCTTCATAATTCATAAAGGTCATGTTAATTGACTGATATTATATCATAGAGCAAAACTTAGCTTGTTTTAACCTCAGACCTTATTTTCGGCGTTTATCCCAAAAACGTATTCTTTACCTATTAATTTTCTCCAAAGGAATGGCTGAATGAATCATATGTAAGTAAATCAGTTCCAGTTTCTAGGACTACAAACAGGCGGTAGGCTATGCCAGCTGGTTTACACCTCTGTAATAACCAATGATGTCAATGTACCCTAGATGACTGCCAGGGGGCGCTGTTTTGGAGCCACTGCGCAGCCACTTTTCTACTCAGATTACATTGTACATACAATAAGTGTATTGTCATGTTGTACACAATAAATGTGTTGTGTATTGTACACAAAGTACATTGAAAATGCATTTATTTAACATTCTAGCTATTTAACAGAAGCTCTTAGAGCGACTTACTGTTTTTTGTGCGCCTGTAAACCCCTACATTAATCTGGCCCTGAATGTTACTGTCCCCACTACAACAAAGAAAAAGTTAATTACATGTAATTTTGTCCTTGAAACATTTTATTGAAATACTGTAGAATTACATTCATTCCTATTGAGGACTGCTCCTTCTGAGTAGTACCAATATGGCGACTAGTGGCTTCAAAGCTTCTCATTGGCCAATACATATAATCAGCAATCCAGGGTTTATATACATCATTGGTAATAACCTAATCACATAATAAGGGCATCTGTTTGGAAACATTTCTCTTTATAACTGGATGTTTTCTCCACAGACGTCTTCATAAACTACAGCGACAAGTGTTTTTCTGCCACAGTCATTAGCATTGTTTTCCATGAAGAACATACTTTTTACTTCAAGCTGTATTGCATTGCATAGTGTTTTTCATCCCTGGTCCCAGAGGGCACACTACAGCACCTGCAATGTGAGGACCCCTAGGACCAGTAGTGAAGAGCACTGAAATATTTCTACAGTTACGACAAAGCAAATTCCATTTAAAAACCATGTTCTATGTGCATCAGGGCACTGTTACTAAAGCACCTCGCTGAACGGTGTCATTTCTCGCACCTTCATTGAACTACAGTGATGTAGGGCACCCTTCAGAGGTTTGAAGGTGTGGAGTTCAGTTAGAAACAGGAAGCTCGTTCTACTCTCCCCCTTAACAGCTCTGTCACAGCAGCCTGTCTATAAGTGGAGCTGTCAGTGAAATGGAGGTGGCCTGAAGAGGCTTTACTGAAGGTGAGAACAACACAATACATGTACTTCTATTGTCTCATGTTTAAGACTGTAGGAGCAGCTTGGTTGGGGAAAGATAGACTATTTGAAAGGGTTCAATTTCAGAGAGACACATCATGTTGTCATGTTCTGACCTTAGTTTATTTTTAAGTCTTTGTGTTAGGTTGGTCAGGGCGTGAGTTTGGGTGGGTAGTCTATGTTCTGTTTTCTATGTTGTATTTCTATGTCTGGCCTGATATGGTTCTCAATCAGAGGCAGCTGTCGATCGTTGTCTCTGATTGAGAATCATATTTAGGTAGCCTGTTTTCCCACTATGGGTTGTGGGTGTTTATTTTCTGTCTAGTGTCTGTTCACCTTACAGAACTGTTTCGTTTTTCTTATCGTTGTTATTTTGTGTAGTGTTCAGTTTGAAATTAAAATATGACGAACACTTACCATGTTGCATTTTGGTCCTCCTCTCCTTCCACCAACGAGAATCGTTGCAGAAACACCCACCAACACCGGACCAAGCAGCGTGGTAAACTGGAGCAGTGCAATCTGGACTCATGGACATGGGAGGAGATACTAGACGGCAAGGGACCCTGGGCACAGGCTGGGGAATATCGCCGCCCCAAGGAAGAGCTGGAGGCAGCGAAAGCTGTGCGGCGGTGATATGAGGAGGTAGCACGGCAGCGCGACAGGCACGAGAGGCAGCACCATAACATTTTTGGGGGGGGCACACGGGGAGTGTGGCAGAGTCAGGTTGGAGACCTGAGCCCACTCCTCGTGCTTATCGTAAGCAGCGTGTTACTGGTCAGGCACCGTGTTATGCGGTTAAGCGCACGGTGTCGCCAGTACGCGTTCATAGCCCGGAGCGCTATAGGCCAGCCCCCCGCAAGTGCCATGCGAAAGTGGGCATCCAGCCAGTGCGTGTTGTGCCGGCTCAGCGTGTCTGGTCTCTGGTACGCCGTTTCGGCCCAGGGTATCCTGCGCCGGCTCTGCGTGCTGTGTCTCCGGGGCGCTGGGAGGGTGCAGTGCGTCCTATGCCTGCGCTCAGATCGTGCCGGGCGAATGTGGGCATTGAGCCTATGGGAGAGGTGCGAGTGGTATGCACCAGATCTCCAGTGCTCACTCACAGCCCGGTTCAACCTGTGCCTGCACTCTGGAGGGTCCGGGTTAAAATGGACATCGAGCCTGGAGGAGTGGTGCCAAGGCTGCGCACCAGAGCTCCAGTGCTCCCCCACAGCCCGGTCCATCCGGTGCCTCCTGTAGGTCTCCCCAGCCTGGTGGGTCCTGTGGCAGCCCCACACACCAGGCTGTCTCTCCGTCTCCTCCCTCCAGGTTCTCTCTCCAGGCCAGAGCCGCCCGTCTGTCCTGAGCTGCCGGAGCCGCCCGTCTGTCTTGAGCAGCCGGAGCCGCCCGTCTGTCCTGAGCTGCCGGAGCCGCCCGTCTGTCCTGAGCTGCCGTAGCCGCCCGTCTGTCCGCCCGTTGTCCTGAACCGGTGACCCTAAACAACGACGCCGAAAAAGGGGCAAACGAGGCGGTCTCCTGGTCAGGCTTCGGAGACGGGCACATCGCGCTCCACTCCCTAGCATACTACTCGCCAATGTCCAGTCTCTTGACAATAAGGTTGATGAAATCCGAGCACGGGTAACATTCCAGAGAGACATCAGGGATTGTAACGTTCTTTGCTTCACGGAAACATGGCTCACTCGAGAGACGCTAACGGAGTCGGTGCAGCCAGCTGGTTTCTTCACGCATCGCGCCGACAGAAACAAACATCTTTCTGGTAAGAAGAGGCGGGTGTATGCCTTATGATCAACGAGACGTGGTGTGATCATAACAACATACAGGAACTCAAGTCATTCTGTCACCAGATTTGAATTCCTCACAATCAATGTCGACCGCATTATCTACCAAGGGAATTCTCTTCGATTATAATCACAGCCGTATATTCCCCCCAAGCAGACACATCGATGGCCCTGAACGAACTTTATCTGACTCTTTGTAAACTGGAAACCACACACCCTGAGGCTGCATTCGTCGTAGCTGGGGTTTAACAAGGCTAATCTGAAAACAAAACTCCCTAAATTCTATCAGCATATCGATTGTGCTACCAGGGCAGGTAAAACCTTGGATCATTGTTTTACTAACTTCCGCGACGCATATAGGCCCTCCCCGCCCTCCTTTCGGAAAAGCTGACCACGACTCCATTGTGCTTCCAGCCTACAAACAGAAACTTAAACAGCAAGCTCCCGCGCTCAGGTCTGTTCACGCTGGTCCGACCAATCTGATTCCACGCTTCAAGACTGCTCAATCACGTGGATTGGGATATGTTCCGCATTGTGTCCACAACAACATTGACGAATATGCTGATTCGGTGAGCGAGTTCATTAGAAAGTGCATTGACGATGTCGTACCCACAGCACATTCCCAAACCAGAAACCGTGGATTGATGGCAGCATTCGCGTGGAACTGAAAGCGCGAACCACTGCTTTTAACCAGGGCAAGGTGAACGGAAACATGACCGAATACAAACAGTGTAGCTATTCCCTCCGCAAGGCAATCAAAACAGCATAAGTCCCAGTATAGAGACAAAGTAGAGTCGCAATTCACAGCTCAGACACAAGAGGTATGTGGCAGGGTCTACAGTCAATCACGGATAAAAAAGAAAACCAGCCCGTCGCGGACACCGATGTCTTGCTCCCAGACAGACTACATAACCTTTTGCTCGCTTTGAGGACAATACAGTGCCACTGACACGGCCGCTACAAAACCTGCGGGCTCTCTCACTGCAGCCGAGGTGGAGTAAAACATTTAAATGTGTTAACCCTCGCAAGGCTGCAGGCCCGACGGGATTCCCAGCCGCGTCCTCAGAGCATGTGCAGACAGCTGGCTGGAGTGTTTACGGACATATTCAATCAATCTTATCCAGTCGCTGTTCCCACATGCTCAAGAGGGCCACCAGTTCCTGTTCCAAGAAAGCTAAGGTAACTGAGCTAAACGACTACCGCCCCGTAGCACTCACTTCCGTCATCATGAAGTGCTTGAGAGACTTCAAGGACCATCATACCTCCACCCTACCTGACCCCCAGACCCACTCAATTTGCTTCCGACCCAATAGGTCCACGACGACGCAATCGAACCACACTGCACACTGCCCAACCCATCTGGACAAGAGGAATACCTATGTGAGAATGCTGTTCATCGACTACAGCTCAGCAATTTAAACATAGTACCTCCAAACTCGTCATCAAGCTCGAGACCCTGGGTCTCGACCCCCGCCTGTCAACGGGTCCTGGACTTTCCTGACGGGCCGCCCCCAGGTGGTGAGGTAGGTAACCATCTCACCCGCTGATCCTCAACACTGGGGCCCACAAGGGTGCGTTCTGAGCCTCTCTCTGTACTCCTGTTCATCCACGACTGCGTGGCCATGCACGCCTCCAACTCAAGTCATAAAGTTGCGGACGACACTACAGTAGGCTTGGGGAGAGTGAGGCCCTCGGAGGTGGTTGTCAGGAAAAATACCTCACACTCAACGTCAACAAACAAAGGAGATGATTGTGGACTTCAGGAAACAGCAGAGGAGCACCCCCCATCCACATCGAGCGGAACAGTAGTGGAGAAGGTGGAAAGTTTTAAGTTCCTCGGTGACACTACACGGACAAACTGAATTGGTCCCCCACACAGACAGTCTGTAAGAAGGCGCAGCAGCGCCTCTTCAACCTCAGGAGGCTGAAGAATTCGGCTTGTCACCAAAAGCATCACAAACTTCTACCAGATGCACAATCGAGAGCATCCTGTCGGGCTGTATCACCGCCTGGTACGGCAACATGCTCCGCACAACCGTAAGGCTCTCCAGAGGGTAGTGAGGTCTGCACAACGCATCACCGGGGGCAAACTACCTGCCCTCCAGGACACCTACACCACCCGATGTCACAGGAAGCCATAAAGATCATCAAGGAACACCACGCCGAGCACTGCCTGTCACCCGCTATCATCCAGTAGCAAGGTCAGTACAGGTGCATCAAAGCAGGGACCGAGATACTGAAAAACAGCTTCTATCTCAAGGCCATCAGACTGTTAAACAGCCACCACTAACATTTAGTGGCCGCTGCCAACATACTGACTCAACTCCAGCCACTTTAATAATGGGAATTGATGGAAATTATGTAAAAATGAGAATCGTTACACATGTCATGTTGTCATCCTCACACCAGGGTGAAGACTTGACTTTATTTGGTATGATGAAGTAAAGCTGAGTGTGTAAAAAAAAAAAAATTACATTGCAAAAATACTTTGATGGTAAGGTTTTGTACAATTAAGACAATGTAACTAATTCTGTTTACCTGTATAGTCATAGCCTATATGTGTCAAATACTGTATCTTCTCTTTGGAATAAAAATTATAGACCAGTCATTAATACTTTATTCATTTTTATTAGTAATGTAGATCATAGTAACTATTATGCTCAAGGTAGTTAAACATACTAAATGTATTCCTAAGTTTGATCAATACCAAATGTACATATGCCTCTTCCCTATCTCTATAAATGTGGCTTGTATACCTTATCACAAAATCTGCTATAATTTCCCCTAACTGAACCAATGTCTTTCATCAAAGCTGAAAGTGTTCTTATCTTCTGATGCAGATACTGTATCACTGAACCAACAGGGATGTATTGAATACAATACCATCATCATTCTTCCTTAAACACAATGGCATGTGGCTATAGCTCTGTGATGACAACACACATCTGTAGACGTAGGTTGTTTACAGGAACACATTAGCAATTTAGTGTGGGGTTTTCTACCGTTTCACTTAGTTTGGGTGCCTATAGAAATGCGATGGAAGCAATCATTAAACCCTTGGTCAGTATCTGATTAACTTGAGATCTTTTTAAGACAACATTGGGTGAGCAGGAGATTTGTGCCGTTACAGCTGAATAAGGAACAAGTTTGGCCATCACCTGTTGAAGAGAGAAAGCTGTAATACATTCTAATAGTGATACCAAACAAATATTCTAAGTTCTTTTTTAGTAAAGTGAAAAACAGCAGTAAGCAACTGTTCTTGGTGAATTACTTATACAGATGAAAACTATTGTGGTGGCATATTTCTGCTTTACCAAATGAGAGTTACAAACTACACACCAGTCAGAGTTATACTTAAACTACATCTTTAATAATAATAAGCTTTGCAATAGCATTTGACTTTCAACAATTCACTATTTCTAATGAACCGTTGAGAGTGACTACAGAAAAGTACAAAGATCTTTTATAGCCAAGTGTCACGACTCCCACCGAAGGTGGCTCCCCTGCCTGCTCGGGCGGCGCTCGGCGGTCGTCGTTGCTGGTCTACTAGCCGCCACTGATCCCTTTTTCCTTTTCTGTTTGTTTGGTCTTATTGGTTGCACCTGTCTCTTATTTTGTTTCTTGATTTATGTCTATTTAAGCCTGTTAGGCCCGCCTATGTTTGTGCGGGATTGTTTTCTGTTAGTCAGGGTGTGCGTGTTTGTGTTCCTGTCCGTTTGTGCCCTGTGTTGGGTCGGACTATTTTTCTGTCTATTTTTCATCTATGGTTTTGGGTGTTCGTTTGGGGAATCTAAATAAAGACGGTTTTCCCCAGTATCCTCTGCTCTCTGCAATTGACTCTGCACCCACCACTCCAGGCGATTGTGACACCAAGATACACCCCTCTCAACTTACATGACGAATCACAGATCTTAGGAACAGTTCACAAAGGTTAAGATTTGTATGAAAGATAACTATAAAACATAGCAGACAGTTACTGCTGTGTCAACAGTTTTCATTGTAAAGACCAGTGTCTGGCCCCCTTACTCCAAAAGGGAACCGTCTCTCCCCGGTACGGCATAGAACAGAACCATTAGCTCATGTTCTCTGGAATGCTCTTTAGGTTTTATCACCCAAAGACATCGTAAATCTCCTTTGTCAGTGCTATCTCATAGAGGCCCATCCTCAGTGGAACACACACACAATACTCTATTCTGTCGAATAAAACAACCATTATAATGCAATACAAGCATTATAATATAATCTTACAAGCATTATAACATAATCTTGCAATTTTCCACGACACTATGGAGGAAATAAATTTGATTATTCCAAAGAAAAATGCATTGTTGTGCTACTTTTCCCCTTTAGGTATGATAGCCATCTTCAGCCTACAAGGATCACCATTGTGTCTGTGGCATCGCTCAGTGTTTTCTCCGCTTTCTGCCTGTGGTGCAGGAGGAAAACCAGTGAGTAGCACTGTATTAAATATTATGAAATGTATTACATATGTATTACATGTTACACTAATCAACCTGTACAATGTCATGAAATCAATTTGTCATGTAGCACTAAAGCTAAATCAATGTACCTAACTTACTTAATTTGCCACTTTGACTTGTTATAAAATAATTGTTCCGAATCAGTCAGTGTAGTGTAAAAGAAACATTAGGAACGCCTTCCTTATATTAAGTTGCACCACATTTTGCCCTCAGAACAGCCTCATTTCGTCGGGGCATGGAAAGCGTTCCACAGGGATGCTGGCCCATGTTGACTCCAATGATGGTTGGATGTCCTTTGGGTGGTGGACTGCTCTTGATACACACGGGAAACTGTTGAGCGTGAAAAACCCAGCAACGTTGCAGTTCTTGACACACTCAAACCGGTGTGCCTGGCACCTACTACCATACCCCGTTTCAAGGCACTTCAATATTTTGTCTTACCCATTCACCCTCTGAATGGCACACATTAACAATCCATGTCTCAATTGCCTCAAGGCGTAAAAATCCTTCTTTGACTTGTCTCCTCCCGTTCACATACACTGATTTGAAATGGATTTAACAGGTGACATCAATAAGGGATCATAGCTTTCACCTGGTCATGTCATGGAAAGAGCACATGTTCCTAATGTTTTGTACACTCAGTGTAAAAATGTAGAAATAATACATGAAGAGAATCAAATTTATGACCCTCAAATATTGTAAGTATAACATAAACATAGATATGAAATAATTGATGCACTGTAAGACCGATTGTGATCTTATGTATATGGCGAATATTACATAGATGAATAGGAAAAGTAGTGTATGTATTTTCTAATGTTGAATGAATGTTGAATGTTGAATGAAATTCATAAAATAGGAATTTTCTATCATTCATAAAAGAGCTGTTTATATTCTAACATTACAGTTTAATTACATGTTGTAAAACAATTTAACCTCATTATTGGCTAATATATTACAATATGATTTTAGCTTACATAACTCTGCCCACTCCACAGCAAACACAAAGGTAGAAGATTTGCAGTAATGCGATCTCAAACAGGTAAGCTGACATTGTGATTCATCATGCCATTTGGGGCGGTTTCACAAGCAGGACCAGTCTTATTCTACTTAAATTAATCCAGATTAATAATGGATCTCTTCTCACATTGAATGATTGAATGAATCTAATTAATATGCTATGGCTCTCTTGTGCTGATCAACAGTAAATTATATGTTCTCACCATTGAATCATTGTCAATTACATTTTTTGAAGGGGGTTTCTAGTCACATGACCCAACCAGATTATAAGAGACCTGCCTCCAACACCAGTGTAACAACCTGGTCTCTGAGGATTTCGTATTGTTCTGTATCTATATCCGAGACACTCCATTTAGTATGATATGTTATGTTTCGTATGGTGTGTATTAATTTGTGGATGTCCAACACCGATTCGTATGATATGTTATAAATTATAATTTGTATTATATGTTATGATTTTGCAAAATGTGCAATATGTTCCGAATTTGTAAAACGTATGATACAGTATGTTACGAATTCTAGCTAGCTGACTAACCTTAGCTAGGCTAGGGATTCGGGTTAGGGGTTAGGGTTAGATGTTCATGTTAGGCACCTACTAATCTACCCCGACCAGCCACACTACTTTTGTTTTTGCCTTCAGTAACCATCTGTCTTACGTAAAAATACCAAACGCAACATACAGTTGAAGTCGGAAGCTTACATGCACCTTAGCCAAATACATTTAAACTGAGTTTTTCACAACTCCTGCAATTAATCCTAGTAAATATTCCCTGTCTTAGGTCAGTTAGGATCACCACCTTATTTTAAGAATGTGAAATGTCAGAATAATAGTAGAGAGAATGATTTATTTCAGCTTTTATTTCTTTCATCACATTCCCAGTGGGTCAGATGTTTACATACACTCAATTAGTATTTGGTAGCATTGCCTTTAAATTGTTTAACCTGGGTCAAACGTTTTGCATAGCCTTCCACAAGCTTCCCACAATAAGTTGGGTGAATTTTGGCCCATTCCTCCTAACAGAGCTGGTGTAACTGAGTCAGGTTTGTAGGACTCCATGCTCGCACACGCTTTTTCAGTTCTGCCCACACATTTTCTATAGGATTGAGGTCAGGGCTTTGTGATGGCTACTCCAATACCTTAACTTTGTTGTCCCTAAGCTATTTTTCAACAACTTTGGAAGTATGCTTGGGGTCATTGTCCATTTGGAAGACCCATTTGCGACCAAGCTTTAACTCCCTGACTGATGTCTTGAGATGTCGCTTCAATATATCCACTTAATTTTCCTCCCTCATGATACCATCTATTTTGTGAAGTGCACCAGTCCCTCCTGCAGCAAAGCACCCCCACAACATGATGCTGGCACTCCCGTGCTTCACAGTTGGGATGGTGTTCTTCGGCTTGCAAGCCTCCCCCTTTTTCCTCCAAACATAATGATGGTCATTATGGCCAAACAGTTCAAAAAACAATTCATCAGACCAGAGGACATTTCTCCAAAAGTACGATCTCCGTCCCCACGTGCAGTTGCAAACCATAGTCTGGCTTTTTTATGGCGGTTTTGGAGCAGTGGCTTCTTCCTTGCTGAGGAACCTATCAGGTTATGACGATATGGGACTCGTTTTACTGTGGATATAGATACCTTTGTACGTGTCTCCTCCAGCATCTTCACAAGGTCCTTTGCTGTTGTTCTGGGATTGATTTGCACTTTTCGCACCAAAGTACGTTCATCTCTAGGAGACAGAACTCGTCTCCTTCCTGAGCAGTATGACGGCTGCATGGTCCCATGATGTTAATACTTGCGTACTATTGTTTGTACAGATGAACGTGGTACCTTCAGGCGTTTGGAAATTGCTCCCAAGGATGAACCAGACTTGTGGAGGTCTACAATTTTTTCTGAGGTCTTGGCTGAATTATTTTGATTTCCCATGATGTCAAGCAAAGAGGCACTTAGTTTGAAGGTAGGCCTTGAAATACATCCACAGGTACACCTCCAATTGACTCAAATTATGTCAGTTAGCCTATCAGAAGCTTCTAAAGCCATGACATCATTTTCTGGAATTTTCCAAGCTGTTTAAAGGTACAGTCAACTTAGTGAATGTAAACTTCTGACCCACTGGAATTGTGATACAGTGGATTATACGTGAAATAGTCTGTCTGTAAACAATTGCTGGAAAAATTACTTGTGTCATGCACAAAGTAGATGTCCTAACCGACTTGCCAAGACTATAGTTTGTTAACAAGAAATTTGTGGAGTGGTTGAAAAACAAGTTTTAATGACTCCAACCTAAGTGTATGTAAACTTCCAACTTCAACTGTATCATACTAAATTGAGTTTCCCGGATATAAATTTACTATGTTACGTCTAGTCTATGACACCAGGCTGCGACCACAGACCAATGTTTACTATGTTATGTCTAGTCTATGACATTAGGCCTTGACCACAGACTTACTACTGACCACATATTAGCTATGGTCTGTTTTACCTTTGGTAGCCCCTCAGCACTTTATCATTGTCACCAGATACGCTAGTAACAGACAACAGATACTTTACACTTACAAAAAAAACACTTTAAATGTATTTAATTCGATAGGGAACAAACACCACAGACCATGTTTTATTTATTTGTTAATGTAGAGTAAACACCTTTCCTTTGACTTCCATGGTGTCAGTGTCTAAAGAGTCTGTAGACAAAGCTTGTAGACAAAACTGAAACAACTGGACCCAGAATATGAACAATCATTCAAGATTACTACCATTACAGATGTTTCAACATGGTATGTGTGCAATACAGTGCATTCAGAATATATTCAGACCCCTTCACTTTTTCCAAGTTTTGTTACATTACAGTGTTTTTCTAAAATGGATTAAATATTTTTTTCCCCCAATCTACACACAATACCCCATAATGACAAAGCGAAAACATGTTTTAAAAATGCTTGCTAATTTATTAAAAATAAAAAAACAGAAATATCTTATTTACATTAGTATTTGAACTCTTTGCTATGAGACTCAAAATTGAACTCCTCCCGGGTGGCGCAGTGGTCTAAGGCACTGTATCGCAGTGCTAGCTGTGCCACCAGAGACTCTGGGTTCGAGCCCAGGCTCTGTCGCAGCCGGCCGTGACCGGGATCAGCAGACCAGGGTCGTTGTCGTGTTGGAAAGTGAACCTGAGGTCCTGAGCGCTCTGGAGCAGGTTTTCATCAAGGAGCTCTCATCTTTGCCTTGATCCTGACTAATCTCCCTGCCACTGAAAAATATCCTCCATGGGGCGACGCACAATTGGCCTAGCGTCGTCCGGGTTAGGGAGGGTTTGGCCGGGTAGGGATATCCTTGTCTCATCGTGCAAGAGCGACTCCTGTGGCGGGCCGGGCGCAGTGCACGCTGACCAGGTCGCTAGGTGTACGGTGTTTCCTCCGACACATTGGTGCGGCTGGCTTCCGGGTTGGATGCGCGCTGTGTTAAGAAGCAGTGCGGCTTGTTTAGGTTGTGTTTCGGAGGACGCATGACTCTTGACCTTCGTCTCTCCCGAGCCCGTATGGGAGTTGTAGCGATGAGACAAGACAGTAACTACTAACAATTGGATACCACGAAATTGAGGAGAAAAAGGGTGTAAAAAAAGAAAGCAGACACCTGCATGTCAGAGCAAAAACCAAGTCATGAGGTCAAAGGAATTGTCCGTAGAGCTCCGAGACAGGATTGTGGTGAGGCACAGATATGGGGAAGGGTACCAAAACATTTCTGCAGCATTGAAGGTCCCAAAGAACATCATTCTTAAATGAAAGAAGTTTGGAACCATCAAGACTCTTCCTAGAGCTGGGCGCAGAGGGAGCAATCGAAGGAGAAGGGCCTTGGTCAGGGAGGTGACCAAGAACCCGATGGTCACTCTGACAGAGCTCCAGAGTTCCTCTGTGAAAATGGGAGAACCTTCCAGAAGGACAACCATCTCTGCAGCCAGCACTCCATCAATCAGGCCTTTATTGTAGAGTGGTAGGTTATGGTACGTTCCCCAGTTTCTGTGTTGTGGTTTGTTATGTGTGTGTTTCAGGATGGCTTCCTGAAATCCCCCAAGCAGCTGATTGGTCGACTCCATGGCTAATTGGAGAGCTGACCCCGCCCCCTCGTCAGGACGCAGCTGTCTCCAATTACCAATGCCTTCTGAAGCTATTTAAAAACCAGTGTTCTGTTGCTCAGAAAAAAGATCATTGCAGAAAGATCATTGCAGACAGATCATTTGCTGGGAGATCATTTGCTGGGAGATCATTGCTGAGAGAGGAGGTTGATGGCTGAATGTCATTATGTTGGTTATTGCTAACAGAGATGGTTATGTTCTGTGGTTGTTGCTGAGAGAGAGCTGATTTGATGTCCTGTCTTGGTTGTGGCTCAGAGACAGGTTTTGTTAATTATTTTTGTAGCCGCTGATTTGAGGTATGTGTGTGCTAATAGAACTGTGTTTTTGATTCTTGACATTGTTTAATTATATTTGGATAATTCTGTTTCATTTGTTCCCAGGGGGGAAGGGGAAGGCACCTAGGGAGTGCTTAGGCAAGAGGCCCGCGGGCATACATATACCCGTAGTATATTCACTGTCTAGGCACACTAGGAAAGACCTGGGCGGACCACCCCCTGTATTTTGGTTAACGCACCAGGTGGTGCTAAGTTAGGTAAGTAGTGGGTAGGCAGGTAAGGTAGGAGGGGGGGCTTTGATATTTACTTTCTTTGCTTTGGTTCCGTCCAGCCCCTTTTCCCCCAAATTACCGCGTGACGGAATAAATTCCTTGTAAACGGTACTATTCTCTGCCTTTTGTCATCCTTACTCGCACCTACAGTCCATACCTCTTTCACTCTTTCACGCATTCCCTCTTCATAGAGGCGTTCGTAACAGACAGAAGCCACTCTTCAGTAAAAGGCACATACAGAACTCTCAGACCATGAGAAACAAGATTCTCTGGTCTGCTGAAACCAAGATTGAACTCTTTGGCCTGAATGCCAAGCGAGGAGGAAACCTGGCACCATTCCTTCGGTGAAGCATGGTGGTGGCAGCATCATGCTGTGAGGATATTTTTCAGTGGCAGGGACTGGGAGATTAGTCAGGATCAAGGCAAAGATGAGAGCTCCTTGATGAAAACCTGCTCCAGAGCGCTCAGGACCTCAGACTGAGGCAAAGGTTCACTTTCCAATACGACAACGACCCTAAGTACACAGCCAAGATAACTCAGGAGTTGCTTCGGGACAAGTCTCTGAATGTCCTTGAGTGGCCCAGCCAGAGCCCGGACTTTAACCCCATCAAACATCTATGGCGAGACCTGGAAATAGCTGTGCAGCGACGCTCCCCATCCAACCTGACAGAGCTTGAGAGGATCTGCAGAGAAGAATGGGAGAAACTCCCCAAATGCAGGTGTGCCAAGCTTGTAGCGTCATACCAAGGAAAATTCGAGTCTGTAATCGCTGCCACGAGGTGCTTCAACAAAGTACTGAGTAAAAGGTCTGAATACTTATGTAAATGTGATATTTCAGTTTATAAAAAACTGTTTTTTCTTCATCATTTTGGGGAATTTTGTGTATATTGATGAGGAAAAAATATAATTTAATCAATTTTAGAATAAGGCTGTAATGTAACAAAATGTAGAAAACGTTAAGGGGTCTGAATGCTTCCCGAATGCACTGTATGTATCTTGTAATATGTACAGCTGTGAATGAGGAGCAACCCAAGTATCAAAATGTTGCAACAGGTAAACACGATCTGTTAGTAGTTGTACTAGGTATATATGAATATATTATATAGCACCCCCTGTATTAGGTATATATAATATATAATATATATATTAAACTTTTTTTTAATTAAACACTAGCTAGGTTTCCTCCAATTGGCGACATATTTTAATGCAAATTTTCTAAAATCCACATAAAAACAATATGCCTGAATTTTCCCACCAGAGGTGTTTCCATCAAATGTACTAGTTGCTGATAAAAGGTTGTGCGTGATGATGTAGTGCACATAAAATAGCTTTTGCGGTTAAATTCCCATGTACCGAATAAAAAAGTTAAATGGGTTTCCATCGCATTGTCGACTATACTAATGGTTTTCTCACGAAAAATGTGGCGTTACATAGCAATTGTGCCCACTCTGGTATTGGCTCGTACTCTGGTGCCCACTCTAGCCAACAGCTCGCAGATACAGTGCGGGTATAGCCTACTACATTATGAGATTACTTTGGACAAAAAAAATCTAGATTATTTGTCAAACCGCAGCCAAGCATCGATTATCATGTCACCAGAATATTAATTAGAAATTAGCATTAATTAGAAAGGAGCATTAAACTCATCACCTTTCACTTCCACCACCCTGTGAAGTTCACCTGTAGCCTAATAAACTGTATGCGGCGCAACAAATAATACCCCCTCCAAAAAAACATCAACAACATGCATTGATGAAATAGCGCGGTGCAGCTGCCTTCACTTCACAAGTAAGCAGGTGTGTTCTGAGGGACCTCACTTTTTTCAATTTGAGAATACAAAGAACATAAATTCTAAATACATGATATTTAATCACCACACAAATTCCATGAAAAACAATAGAATTACAAACCAAATAAATATCTAGGCTCTCTGGCGAATGATCAAGAACTGTGAGCTACATGTGTGCACTGCAGAGGCCCGTTGGAGGCTTGCCAACTTCAGAATGTTGAAAAAAATGTAATCACCGTGAATGCTTTGAGGTTCATAAAACTCCACCGACCTTCTGTTGTGCAGTGGAACCCAGAACAGACCACTTGGATACAGCGACACTTCTGCCGAGGACACCCAAACTAGTGGTCACGGCAAAGTCCTAGAGCCTGACCCTCTCTGGAAGTTGCTGTAGCCCTGCTTGGGATATTTAGCCTATATTGGCTATTGTTTATGATGCAATTGCCCGTTCTATCTTGGTAGGCTATGTCAGGGTAGGAAATTGGAAATGTGAATTGGGCCACGTTGAAGGTAATAACGCATTTAGGTTATAGTTTATTGAGATGCATGAATACACCACACCAAAAGCTTGATTTTATGGCTGTTTTAAAACGAATTTCCTGCAATTCTATGTAGTTATGATTTATGTTCACTACTTGGTCAATTGTTTTGATGATTAAATCTATGAAAATAAATTATATGAATTGATAATTCACCCCTCTGTATTATTTTATCTGTAATAGGTTATATTGTAACCATGTGCTCAAGCTTATTATTACAAATAGAAGATAATCACTTCTCACAATGGCGCTTGTTAGTTCAGTTAGATCAATGTTTGCAAAATCACATAACGACATAACGATTCATTAGTATTTTACAGAACACAACCGAATATAATAGCATAGCACAGTAGGCCTATAAAGTTACTGTTACAACACAAAATATTTCAGGATGGTTAGCTGTGCTGAATAGCCACCCCCCCCCCCCCCAAATAAACAAAATACAAAAAAGTCTAATAGTTTGTTAACATAATCTGCTCTAATTGGCTCACAAAACAGTAACTCAAGAAGATTGAATTGCATAGCCTATTGCCATTAACTGACTGAGATCAATCAAATTATTGGCATGCAGATGCAGTTTCACCAGTAAAACCTGAATACTTGTAATTCATGATTGACAGTGATGATGGCCTATAGGTATGCCTAACTTGGTGTTTGAGGGTATTAAAAATATAACATTTTCTTGAGGCAATATGTGTGGGCATAGGCAGACGTTGCAATTGGAGGATGCATTTTATGCATATTTTATAACCGGGATCTCCAACCCTGTTCCTGGAGAGCTACCATTCTGTAGGTTTTCATTCCAACCCTAATCTAACGCACCTGATTCTAATAATTAGCTAGTTTATAAAATGAATGGAGTTAATTACAACCAATGTTCCCTCTAAACTGCGCGCGGCCGAGCACTTTCTCCAGGACTGCGGTGCGAAACAAATGCCTTGCAGCTCAGAGATGCAAGAGATTGAACTTCACTGAGTTCTCCCATTAGTTTGCACTATATAGATCAGCGTTTTTTCTGAGATCAAATCAACATTATATCAGTCCCTTTTCAAAGCAACAAACCAAAATAAATCTAACTTTGCAAGACTGAGTCTGTGATTTTGTTGTATGCAGAGCCAGAGTACAGAGCACAATGGAGTAGAATTCTATTGGCGGGGGTCGTCCTAGAGCGGTCTTTCAATCACCGGCGAGGGAATGCGCTTTTCAGATCAGAACGCGGAACCGCGCATGTGCACATTTGTTGATATTCTTTGCAAGTTAGCAAGTTCTGATCCCAGTTATAGATAATTATAGGTCAGCAATGGGGAGTTACTGCTTTCTACAAGAGCACAAAACGTGTAGGGTACATTTCAAGCCGTCTTTGAAAAGTCCGTTTGGAAAAAAAGCTTATGTCTAAATTAAAGGGGCAGTGTTGTGTTTTGAGACAGACTTGAATATGCAAATAAGCCAATAGGCCGAGGGGTAGCCAACATTATCTAATTCTCTGTATGGTAATAATTAATTGTATTTTGTAAAGTGGTTTCTTGCATCATACAACACAATACAATGCAATTTACAGTCACATATTTGGCCCATGGTGTTACAGACCAAGTAAAACATCATTAATGTCAAGCCCTTCATAATGTAAAAACGTTTTTAAAAGTCTAATGTAATGTCGGCCTACATTGAACACCACATATAGGCTACTGTAGGCTATATCATACAAATCAAAAGCTATTTCCATGTGAAAATGTTATGGGAATTGCTCCATTGGTTGTTGATAGGCCTACATTATGATCAAATTGCCACAATAGCCTATTGGCTATTGTCTAAAACTGTAAGTGTACAGCCTCAGTGTTCCCTGTAAACACACGCCGAAGTTGCACAAAATTCTCACAATGTTCAAGTTTCCGCTCACAAGACCTAAAATTTGCTCAGTCCCCCCAAAAATTTCAGGTAACATTGGTTACAACCGGGGTAGTGCTCCAGGAACAGGGTTGGAGAGCCCTGTATTGATAGGCTTTTTAATTGGTACAAACTTTGATTGAGGAAATTATAATGTAATTTACGAATAATGCAATAAACAGAGATACAGTACCAGTCAAAAGTTTGGACACACCTACTCATTCCAGGGTTTTTCTTTATTTTTACTATTTTCTACAATGTAGAATAATAGTGAAGACATCAAAACTATGAAATAACACATATGGAATCATGTAGTAACCAAAAAAGTGTTAAACAAATCAAAATATATTTTATAATTGCGATTCTTCAAAGTAGCCACCCTTTGCCTTGATGACAGCTTTGCACACTCTTGGTATTCTCTCAACCAGCTTCATGAGGTAGTCACCTGGAATGCATTTCAATTAACAGGTTTGCCTTATTCATTTCAAGAACTTTCTTAAAAGTTTCTTCAAGTGCAGTCTCAAAAACCATCAAGTGCTATGATGAAATTGGCTCTCATGAGCACCGCCACAGGAAAGGAAGACCCAGAGTTACCTCTGCTGTAGAGAATAAGTTCATTAGAGTTAACTGGACCTCAGAAATTGCAGCTCAAATCAAATCAAATTGTATATGTCACATGCGTCGAATACAACAGGTGTAGACCTTACAGTGAAATATTTACTTACAAGCCCTTAACCAAATATAGATAAGTAAAAATAGATAAGTAAAAAATTGAAAATAAAAGTAACAAATAATTAAACAGCAGTAGTAAAATAACAATAGCGAGGCTATATACAGGGGATACCGGTACAGGGTCAATGTGCGGGGGCACCAGTTAGTCAGTGTAAAAGAGGGGTCTGGGTAGCCCTTTGATTAGCTGTTCAGGAGTCTTATGCCTTGGGGGTAGAAGCTGTTAAGAAGCCTTTTGGACCTAGACTTGGTGCTCCGGTACCGCTTGCCGTGCGGTAGCAGAGAGATTAGTCTATGACTAGGGTGGCTGGAGTCTTTGACAATTTTTGGGGCCTATGTCTGCTCCACTACAGCCTCGTCGATGAGAATGCCCGGTCCTCCTTTTCCTGTAGTCCACAATCATCTCCTTTGTCTTGATCATGTTGAGGGAGAGGTTGTTGTCCTGGCACCACACGGCCAGGCTTCTGACCTCCTCCCTATAGGTTGTCACATCGTTGTTGGTGATCAGGCCTACCACTGTTGATTCATTGGCAAACTTGATGATGGTGTTGGAGTCGTGCCTGGCCATGCAGTCATGAGTGAACAGTGAGTACAGGAGGGGACCGAGCACACTCCCCTGAGGGGCCCCCATATTGAGGATCAGCATGGCAGATGTGTTGTTACCTACCCTACCTCCTGGGGGTAGCCAGTCAGGAAGTCCAGGATCCAGTTGCAGAGGGAGGTGTTTAGTCCCAGGGTCCTTAGCTTAGTGATGAGCTTTGAGGGCACTATGGTGTTGAACGCTGAGCTGTAGTCAATGAATAGCATTCTCACATACAGTAGGTGTTCCTTCCCAATTGAGATGGTTTGGGATGAGTTGGATCGCAGAGTGAAGGAAAAGCAGCCAACAAGTGCTCAGCATATGTGGGAACTCTTTCAAGACTGTTGGAAAAGCATTCCTCATGAAGCTGGTTGAGAGAATGCCAAGCGTGTACAAAGCTGTCATCAAGGCAAAGGGTGGCTACTTTGAAGAATCTAAAATCAAAAAATATATTTTGATTTGTTTAACAGTTTTTTGGTTACTACACGATTCCATATGTATTAATTCATAGTTTTAATGTTTTATTTTGATTTATTTTACCTTTATTTAACTAGGCAAGTCAGTTAAGAACAAATTCTTATTTACAATGATGGCCTAGGAACAGCTCTAACCACTAGGCTACCTGCCGCCCCAAATACATTCTACAATGTAGAAAATAGTAAAAATAAAGAAAAACCCTTGAATGAGTAGGTGTGTCCAAACATTTGACTGGCACTGTATATTGCGGTACTATATTTTTTTGGGAGGGCCGCGCAACAGAAGGCTCTATTAGTCTGCTAATTAGGACTTGTAAAGGCCCAGTGCACTACTTCTGTGAGAGAGAAAAATGTTTTTGCCCGCGCTAAAGACTGCTATATCGGTCCGCTAATACAGAGCTAGTAAATCCCAATTAACTACTTTTGTGAAAAAATAATATATTAATAAAATATATTTTTTTATTAATATATCTTTTTTATTCAGATTTTTCAGGGGTGATGCAGAACCCTCAGAACCCCTACTTCCGCAGCTATGGACAGTGCCATTTGCTCAATTTACAATTGATCATACCATTTTTAAAGATCTGCGTGCCAGTTATGATTTTCATATAAGCATTGTAGGCTACTCAACTGTGCCCAGAAAATGTCTAACTGCCCACAAACTGAATTGCCTAATTCTAGCTGGCTACTATACAGAGACGTTGCCACACCCCACGGAGCTCCACTATGCGTACCTGTACCGAGGCTGTGTCCATTCAGCGGTTCTGAATCACAGGCTCGGCTTTAATTTGGAGATTCCTTGGTCGAGTTTGTTTGTCTTTATGCGTCCTTGTCGATTGTAGGCCTAAGTAATTCCTTTAATGTATGCCTTTTATTTAAATGCATGTGTATGATTTATCTGGCATAGTTTGCATTCGCAGTCAGCTGTTTTATATACTGTATAAAAAAATGTTAACCCTTATTTAACTAGGCAAGCCAGTTAAGAACAAATTCTTATTTACAATGACTGCCTACACCGGCCAAACCCAAACCAGGACGACGCTGATTCTCCGGTTACTTTCACATTGATGTCGGTATATGAAGTTGGCCTTGATAGTGTGTATTATGAATCTATTTCCTGTTGCACTGTATGCAGTGTTCCACAAGAAGGCTAAATCGGTCAATGTAGCCTATATATGATGAAGTTGAGTAGTACATTTTACACGCCATTCCACATACCTTTAAACCTAATATAAACTTATGATGTCTGGGGGACATCTTTGTTTTGTTATTTCATTTTAGAGTTTTAAAATTGTGTAGAAGTACAGTAAATTAGTTTCAACTGGTGGGTGTATTTACACACCCCATGTGGTCATGCACACCTTTTTATTAATCCAAAACATTTTACTGTGAAAAATAATACACTCGCCAATTGTTTTTACAGTGATCCAATCCCAGTGTTAGTGTACCAGAATGTTGATGAGAGTACAAATGTAGAGACCAGACAATTTGTATGCCTATGGTTTTATCAGATGGAACCAGATGGAATGAGGGGAAAAAACACTCAAAAGGAACAAATAAACAACCCCCTACCCCTCGCCCACTCCCTGGGCCTTTTTATGAATCCAAAACATAATGAAAAGAAAGATGGGCGGCCCACCATTTATGCATTTTGATCATTAGATTCATTTATTGTAAGGCTAATGGAAAGAACATGTAACACCTAAAGGAGGGGAGGCAAGTGGGTGGGTCAGGTGATATCCTCTCAGATAATGTAGTCTGCTGCAGTTAAAAGTAATGTCAAGCTTCAGTAGAAACCACATCAAAAGGTACAGGCAACAATACATCTACATACACTAACACAATATAACACATCCTCTCAAGACAAGCATGGTAACTTCTTCGTATGTGCTCTGATGCGCTCAGATGCAGGCAGTACAGGAACATCATGGCAAAAATTGACAGACTGGCCAATAGCTTTTACCAGCAGACCATCAGGCTGCTGAATAGCCCCTGTACCCTTCCCCCCTGTACCCTTCCACAGACGTCTTCATAAAATACAGCGACAAGTGTTTTTCTGCCACAGTCATTAGCATTGTTTTCCATGAAGAACATACTTTTTACTTCAAGCTGTATTGCATTGCATAGTGTTTTTCATCCCTGGTCCCAGAGGGCCACACTACAGCACCTGCAATGTGAGGACCCCTAGGACCAGTAGTGAAGAGCATTGAAATATTTCTACAGTTACGACAAAGCAAATTCCAAAGTCCATTTAAAAACCATGTTCTATGTGCATCAGGGCACTGTTACTAAAGCACCTCGCTGAACGGTGTCATTTCTCGCACCTTCATTGAACTACAGTGATGTAGGGCACCCTTCAGAGGTTGTCCACCAGACTCTCTGTCCAGCCTGCTGATCAGGACGGATGTGGTGTGGAGTTCAGTTAGAAACAGGAAGCTCGTTCTACTCTCCCCCTTAACAGCTCTGTCACAGCAGCCTGTCTATAAGTGGAGCTGTCAGTGAAATGGAGGTGGCCTGAAGAGGCTTTACTGAAGGTGAGAACAACACAATACATGTACTTCTATTGTCTCATGTTTAAGACTGTAGGAGCAGCTTGGTTGGGGAAAGATAGACTATTTGAAGTGGTTCAATTTTAGACGTATTATTTTGTGTTATTTTCATCCTCACACTAAGGTGAAGATTGATTTAATTATATTCATAGCTTTCAATAATGTACCACTTTGTACCACTTCAGAAGTCTGTTTTGAAATGTCAAAAAGATTAACCAGCAATCATGGATGATGTTCAGCTGAATGTGTGAAAAAGAGTATGATGTTAAAGTTTAGTGCAATTAAAACAATGTAACTATTTCTGTTTAACTGTATACGTAAGCCTAAATGTTTTAAAGCTGATAGTGTTCTTATCTTCTGATGCAGATACTGTATCACTGAACTAACAGGGGTGTGTATTGACTATAATACCAACATAATTTTTTCTTGAAAACTGTCAAGGCTTGACACAATGGCATTTGGCTATAGTGCTGTGGTTATCTGTAGGCTTAGGTTCTTTACAGGAACACAAGGAACACAGCAATTTATACCATGTGAAGGGTTTTCTACATTCTTTTTAAGACAACATTGGGTGAGCAGGAGATTTGTGCCGTTACAGCTGAATAGGGAACAAGTTTGGCCAACACCTGTGGAACAGAGAAAGCAGTAATACATTCTAATAGTGATACCAAACAAATATTCTAAGTTCTTTTTAGTAAAGTGAAAAACAGCAGTAAGCAACTGTTCTTGGTGAATTACTTATACAGAAGAAAACTATGGAGGAAATTAGATTCTTCAACAGAAAAAATGCATTATTGTGCTACTTTTCTCCTTTAGGTATGATAGCCATCTTCAGCCTACAAGGATCTGTCCTCACCGTTGTGTCTGTGGCATCGCTCAGTGTTTTCTCCGCTTTCTGCCTGTGGTGCAGGAGGAAAACCAGTGAGTAGCACTGTATTAAATATTATGAAATGTATTACATATGTATTACATGTTACACTAATCAACCTGTACAATGTCATAAAATTAATTTGTCATGTAGCACTAAAGCTAAATCAATATACTTAATTCCTTAGTTTGCCACTTTGATTTGTGAAATAATTGTACAGAATCAGTCAGTGTAGTGTATGTGCCATTAAATACAATTGTCCCGCTTTTCCTCATCTGTAGAAATAATACATGAAGAGAATCAAATTTATGACCCTCAAATATTGTAAGTATAACATAAACATAGATATGAAATAATTGATGCACTGTAAGACCGATTGTGATCTTATGTATATGGCGAATATTACATAGATGAATAGGAAAATTAGTGTATGTATTTTCTAATGTGAAATTCATAAAATAGGAATTTTCTATCATTCATAAAAGAGCTGTTTATATTCTAACATTACAGTTTAATTACATGTTGTAAAACAATTTAACCTCATTATTGGCTAATATATTACAATATGATTTTACATCCCCTAACTCTACCCACTCCACAGCCAAGGCGAAGGTAACAGATTTGCAGTAATGCGATCTCAAACAGGTAAACTGACATTTTGATTCATCATACCCTTTGAGGCGGTTTCACCTGGAGGAGTAGCCTTATTCTACTTAAAATAATCCAGAATAAAAAAAGAAAATGCATTTCACAATTGTCCTCAATTAGTGTGATATCTCATCTCATATTGAATGAATCTAATTCATATATGTGGCTTTTGTGCTGATCAACAGTAAATTACATGTTCTCACTACTGAATCGTTCTCTATTGAATCTCTTGTTTTTTTCTAGTCACACGATCCAACCAGATTATTAGAGAGCTGCTGCCAACACCAGTGTAAGTAACGCTACTCATACATGAAGGTCTTATGCCCACCCTGCTTTTGTCTTGTTTCAACATGACAATTGAAATGTTCCTTAAAACTGGATGGGTGGCAAAATATATACTTGTACAAATATGAATACAAGCAAACAATAGCTTCAAATAAATGAGAAAATCTAAAAGAAGATTGGAGTACAGTTTTTCACCTTCCAGCTCACCCCTTTTTGTTCTTACATGTAATGACCACAGACTTACTTCTGACCACATATTAGCTATGGTCTGTTTTACCTTCGGTGACCTCTCAGCACTTTATCATTGTCACCAGATATGCTAGTAACAAACAGATACTCTACACTCACAATAAATACTTTAAATGTATTTTATTTTACAGGGAACCAATACCACAAGGTACGTTGTATGTATTAGTTAATGTACAATAAAGACCTTTCCATTGACTTCCATGGTGTCAGTGTGTCACGGCCGTCGAATGAAGAGGACCAAAGCACAGCGTGGTGAGCGTACATATTCCTTTTATTTAGAAATGACGCCGACAAAAAACAATCGTGAATCTTAAGTGCTATATGCCACAAACAAAGTTAACTTCCCACAAAGAAAGGAGGGAAATGGCTACCTAAATATTGTTCCCAATCAGAGACAACGATAGACAGCTGTCCCTGATTGAGAACCATACCCGGCCAAAACATAGAAATACAAAATCATAGAAAAACAAAACATAGAATGCCCACCCCAAATCACACCCGGACCAAACCAAATAGAGACATAAAAAGGCTCTCTAAGGTCAGGGCGTGACACAGTGTCTAAAGAGTCTGTAGACAAAGCTTGTTGACAAAACTGAAACAACTGGACCCAGAATATGAACAATCATTCAAGATTACTACCATTACAGATGTTTCAACATGGTATGTGTGTAATACTATCTTGTAATATGTACAGCTGTGAATGAGGAGCAAAACAAGTATCAAAACATTGCAAATGATAAACACTATCTGTTAGTAGTTGTATTAGGTATATATGAATGCAAACATTTCCATTTAGGAAACACAAGCTGGTTTCCATACAATTGGAGACAGATTTTCATGCAAATATTCAAAATTCTACATACAAACATATGCTGTGCGTAAAAGGCTGTGCCTGATGACATAGTGCACATAAAAATACCTTTTCCTGTTAAATTCCTATGTACCAAATAAAAAATACAAGTTATATGCGCTTCCATTTTCAACTCGACTGATGGTTTTCTCACAAAATAAATGTTGCTTTATATAGCGAGTGCTCCCACTGTGATGTTGGCACATGCGCTCTAGCCAGCAGCTCGCAGATACAGTGCGGGTATAGCCAACATGACGATATTATTATGGACTAAAGAGCGAGATTATTTTTCTTAGTCAACAGTAGTCAAGCATCTATAATCATGTCACCAGAATAAGACCTCGATATTTATTGGAAAGAAGCATCAAGCTCATCACTTTGCATTTTAAACACCCTGTGAAGTTCATCATAATTTATTTAATCTGTAGCCTAATAAACTGCATGCTTTACCGACGAGTCGTAGTGGGAGTCATCGCGTGACTCCAAGTTTACTTCTATATGATAGTTTTTATATCAATATTTCCTCATAAAAGCGTTTCCACCGACATTTCTTGCATAGATCATTTTATGACACAAAAATATCCCACCTTTGTAAAGTTGACTGATTCTTCAAAGTAGCCACCCTTTGCCTTGATGATACTTTGCACTCTTGGCATTCTCTCAACCAGCATCATGAGGAATGCTTTTCCAACAGTCTTGAAGAAGTTCCCACATATGCTGAAAGTTCTCAAAGTTTTTGACACTTTCTGGATTGACTGACCTTCATATCTTAAAGTAACGATGGACTGTCGTTTCTCCCCCACCTTGTCACAACACAACTGATTGGCTCAAATGGATTAAGAAGGAAAGAAGGAAAGAAATTCCACAAATGAACTTTTAACAAGGCACACCTGTTTATTGAAATGCATTCTACCTCATGAAGCTGGTTGAGAGAATGCCAAGAGTGTGCAAAACTGTCATCAAGGCAAAGGGTGGTGACTTTGTAGAATCTCAAATATAAAGTATATTTTGATTTGTTTAACCCTTTTTTGGTTACTACATGATTCCATATGTGTTATTTCATAGTTTTGATGTCTTCACTATTATTCTACAATGTAGAAAATTGTAAAAATAATGAAAAACCCTTGCATGAGTAGGTGTCCAAACTTTTGACTGGTACTGTATATATATACAAAAGTGTGTGGACACCCGATAAAATTAGTCGATTACCTATTTCAGCCACACCCGTTGCTGACAGGTGTATAAAATGGAGACACAGCCATGCAATCTCAATAGACAAAAATTGGCAGTAGAATGGCTTTACTGAAGAGCTCAGCTCGCCGACATTGGACTCTGGAGGAGTGGAAACGCGTTCTCTGGAGTGATGAATCACGCTTCACCATCTTGCAGTCCAACTGACAAGTCAGGGTTTGGCGGATGCCAGGAGAATATTTCCTGACCCAATGCATAATGTCAACTGTAAAGTTTGGTGGAGGAGGAATAATGGTCTGGGGCTGTGTTTCATGGTTCGGGCTAGGCCCCTTAGTTCCAATGAAGGGACATCTTAACACTACAGCATACAATGACATTCTATATGATTCTGTGCTTCCAACTCTGTGGCAACAGTTTGGGGAAGACCCTTTACTGTTTCAGCATGACAATGCCCGCATGCACAAAGCGAGGTCCATACAGAAATGGTTTGTCGAGATCGGTGTGGAAGAGCTTGACTGGCCTGCACAGAGCCCTGACCTCAACTCCATCGAACACCTTTGGGATCAATTAGAAGGCAGACTGTGAGCCAGGTCTAATTGCCCAACATCAGTGCCTGACCTCACTAATGCTCTTGTGGCTGATTGGAAGCAAGTCTCTGCAGCAATGTTCCAACATCTAATGGAAAGCCTTCCCAGAAGAGTGGAGGCTGTTATGGCAGAAAAGGGAGACCAACTCCATAATTATAATTTTTTAAATGGTAGTGAAGCTTTCCACAGTAGTAAAGAGGACCACACACCATATCGTCTCGTGACTCCAAGTTTACCTCGATATGATGGTTGTTATATCAATATTTGCGCATAAAAGTGTTTCCACCACCATTTCTCGCGTATTGCATTTTACCAACACAAGATCTCAATGATCTTTTGGCATTCATACAATTGTACTGAAACTTCCTGTTTCCATCACAGCTGTCGTGATTTTTTTGTATATACATTATGACTTTACATCTCATAAAAACTGTGGATGGAAACGTGGTTAGTGTGGAAACACTATCAATAGGCTAATTCACACTACCAAATTCCTCAGCACTAACTGACTTTTCAATTGTGTCATTTTAGCTCCGATGGGAAACTTTGAACCAACATATGTGTAAGTATCTATCTGCTAATGTTTTGATTTCTATGTAAAACGTTATAGTCTACTAATTAATCTGTATTTTTTTCTGTGAATAATATTGTTTTTACAGTGATCCAATCCCAGTGTTAGTGTACCAGAATGTTGATGAGAGTACAAATGTAGAGACCAGACATTCTGAAACTGGTAAGTATGATTTATCCAATGACATGAATACAATTTGTATGCCTATGGTTTTATCAATATGGAACCAGATGGAATGAGGGGAAAAAAACACTCAAAAGAAACAAATAAACAACCCCCTACCCCTCGCCCACTCCCTGGGCCTTTTTGTGAATCCAAAACATAATGAAAAGAAAGATGTGCGGCCCACCATTTATGCATTTTGATCATTAGAACCATTTATTGTAAGGCTAATGGAAAGAACATGTAACACCTAAAGGAGGGGAGACAAGTGGGTGGGTCAGGTGATATCCTCTCAGATAATGTAGTCTGCTGCAGTTAAAAGTAATGTCAAGCTTCAGTAAAAACCACATCAAAAGGTACAGGCAACAATACATGGCGGTCTACCTACACTGGACTAACACATCCTCGATAACTTCTTTGTATGCGCTCTGATGTGCTCAAAGCACAGCATAGGAGCATCAGGGCAAAAACTGACAGGCTGGCCAATAGCTTCTTCCCCCCCACCCCCCAAAGGATATTTATCCTTGTTGCTCACTCATCACTCTATGGACAAGTATCCTTGTTTACATTCATCGCCACTTAACTGCAGCAAACTTGTTGAAAATATGTATATATACACTGCGCATACAAAACATTAAGGACACCTGCTTTATCCATGACAGACTGACCAGGTGAAAGCTATGATCCCTTATTGATGTCACCTGTTAAATCCACTTCAATCAGTGAAGGATTTTTAAGCCTTGACACAATTGAGACATGGACATGCCAGGCGCACCGGTTTGTGTCAAGAACTGCAACACTGCTTGGTTTTTCACGCTCAACATTTTCTTGTGTATCAAAAAATGGTCCACCACCCAAAGGACATCCAGCACAAATGACACAACTGTGGCAAGCATTGGAGTCAGCGTGGGCCAGCATCCCTGTGGAATGCTTTCTACATCTTGTAGAGTCCATGCCATGATGAATTTAGGCTGTTCTGAGGGCAAAAGGGGGTGCAACTCAACAGTTAGAAAATGTTCTTAATGTTTTGTACACTCCGTATATTTATATATATATAAATATATATGCCGCCTTGTGATCTTTTTCTATTCTTAGTATTTTATTTTTGTTTCACTCAGTTTTCTGCCCAATTCCGTGATATCCAATTAGTAGTTGCCACTCACTTCTCTTTGACCTACATTGTTGGAGCTGAGCATAAAAATGTCACTGTTCCCTGCAATTACATCTGCGACCCTGTGCATGTGACTAACACACCCTTTTGATTGTCACTTGCCTTATTTGGATGTCACAGTATAATTTGAGAGAAATGTAATTTGATTAAAACATGTCTTCTTTCTTTCTAGATGATGATCAATGTTCATATGAGAATGTTTTTCCATCTAGTGATACAATCAGCCGTGACTCTGGTAAGCACTTTAAAAGGAGTAAATCTAGGCCTATCCATCCTTTGAAATAAGTCATATTTATGAAGATTGTTTTTGGAAAAGTTTAGTTTTGAACTTGGAGTCGATTTCTTACATTTGATATTTAACTAAGATTATTCTCCCCACACCTCACTAACAGATGGATCAGATTACGAGAACTCTGAATTCTTGGAGGGAATGAAAATGGGGTCAGGGGACGGTAAGTCACCATAGTGCTTTATAACAAAGAGAACACTTTTGCCATGAACGTAGGATGAATGCACTAATTGTAAGTCACTTTGGGTAAGATCGTCGGCTAAATCCGCATTTCCAAACTCCGGTCCTCCAGTACCCCCAAAAGTACATATATTTGTTGTGGCCCCAGACAAGCACACATGATTCTACTTGGCTGGGGCAACAACAAAAATGTGTACTGTTGGAGATACTCAAGGACTGGAGTTGGGAAACACTGTGCTAAATGATTGCTCAAATGTAAATGTAATTAACTACGAATTTACTTTTACTCGTCACAGATGAACCAGTTTATGTGAACAAAACTGCATGATATGGAAACTACATGCTCAACGAGTAGACTATGGGAATGGATTTTTCTTACGATCTTTGTTGAGATGCTTGGATAAATGCTAGGTGATACAAATTTCAATGTGCTATACCAGAGCAATGCCATAAGGGTAAACGCCCAAACAGTGTTACTACTTCATAATGAATTCCCTTGAGTCTAAAAATGTAGGGGAACCATGTACAGTACTTTTGATTGTTGGAGTGTTACATAGTAACTGTCACCATCTAGTGGTACAAAATGAATAAAAGAGCTCAGAAACAGTTAAAATAGAGATAACATATGTCAGTCTGTAATAATAAATCCTTAATTCAAAACTTAAGTTTACAACCTCTTTATATACCAATGTTCTATAAGTCATAATTACAACACACAATTATTACAGAAGTGACTTACAATAGTATTTACATTAACTTGTATAAAATACAAAATGTATTTCATCCAGAAATGTTTAAACAGAAAACTCCCCAGGACTCTTAGTCAGCGTTGAAGCAAAGTCGTGTACATTATGAACGAAACAGAAGAAACCAGCCAAACAGGGAAGGACAATCTACGAAACACAAATTTACATTTTTCGTTTAAGTGTTTTGTTTCCCCTAATGAACACAACCCCGGAGAGACAGTGCTGAGATGGGTGGCAGCATGGGTGGGGTATTAGCTGGTATCCGGGGTGGCCGTCTTGCTACACAGTCGACCCAGGAGGCCTGCCATCTGCAGCAGGGAGTTCACGCCCTCCGCCACCTTCATGTGAGTGTAGCCTATCTCCTGAGAAAAGGGACAGTAGAAAGGGAGCGAAATGAAGAGGTGATATGGCTTACATTTTGGCACTTTTCAGCCATTCTGTTTCACCCAACTAAATCCTCTCAGAAAAAAAGAACACAGGAAAGGATCTGACATAATCAGAGACGTAACAATATACAACTGCAGACTTGTTTTATGTCTCTTACCTTTATGAACTCCAGCTTGAGATACTCCGGCATCTGGAAAGTCTTACACACTCTGAAGATGTTACCGATGATGTCCTCAGGGGAGTAACCCAGGGCCCACAGCTGCTCAATAATCTAAACAAGCAATTGCATATCAACAGATTATTTTGACCATCTGTAAATCTATAGGTGACTATCCAAATAAAGTGTGACTAATATATATCACACACACAAAAGTTTGGGGTCACTTAGAAATGTCCTTGTTTTTTAAAGAAAACCACTTTTTTGTCCATTAAAAGGCCAGCATCCCGGAGTCGCCTCTTCACTGTTGACGATGAGACTGGTGTTTTGCGGGTATTATTTAATGAAACTGCCAGTTGAGGACTTGTGAGGCATCTGTTTCTCAAACTAGACACTAATGTACTTGTCCTCTTGCTCAGTTGTGCACCGGGGCCTCCCACTCTTTCTATTCTGGTTAAAGCCAGTTTGCGCCGTTCTGTGATGGGAGTAGTACACAGCGTTGTACGAGATCTTCAGTTTCTTGGCAATTTCTCGTATGGAATAGCCTTCATTTCTCAGAACAAGAATAGACTGACAAGTTTCAGTTCTTTGTTTCTGGCCATTTTGAGCCTGTAATCGAACCCACAAATGCTGATGCTCCAGATACTCAACAAGTCTAAAGAAGGCCAGTTTTATTGCTTCTTTATTCAGAGCAACAGTTTTCAGCTGTGCTAACATAATTGCAAAAGGGTTTTCTAATGATCAATTAGCCTTTTAAATTATAAACTTGGATTAGCTAACAACGTGCCATTGGAACACAGGAGTGATGGTTGCTGATAAATGGGCCTCTGTAGGTATTATATATTTTTTTAATCAGCCGTGTCCAGCTACAATAGTCATTTACAACATTAACAATATCTAACACTGTATTTCTGATAAATTTGATGTTATTTTAATGGACACTTTTTTTTTTTAAAGAAAAGCACAAGGACTTTTCTAAGTGACCCCAAGCTTTTGAACGGTAGTGTACACGGTACCAGTCAAGTTTGGACACCTACTCATTCAAGGGTTTTTCTTAATTTTTTACATTGTAGAATAGTTAAGACATTAAAACTATGAAATAACACATGGAATCATGTAACCAAAAAAAAAAGTGGTCGGGCCGTGCTGATTAAGCGTGCTTCAAATTCTAAATGAAAATTAAAAAAACTAAATAGCAAAAACCATCAAGCGCTATGATGAACCTGGCTCTTATGAAGACCGCCACAGGAAATGAAGAACCAGAGTTACCTCTGCTGCAGAGGATAAGTTCCTTAGCGTTAACTGCACCTCGGATTGCAGCCCAAATTTCCCACCGTATTACATGGAGGTGCCTTGCTGGTGATTATTATTTTTTTTCTTTCTCATTTAGAATTCAAGGCACACTTAACCAGCATGGCTACCACAGCATTCTGCAGCGATACGCCATCCCATCTGGTTTGCGCTTAGTGGGACTATCATTTGTTTTTCAACAGGACAATGACCCAACACACACCTCCATGCTGTGTAAGGGCTATTTGACCAAGAAGGAGAGTGATAGAATGCTGCATCAGATGACCTGGCCTCCACAATTTCCCGACCTCAACCCAATTGAGATGGTTTGGGATGAGTTGGACCGCAGAGTGAAGGAAAAGCAGCCAACAAGTGCTAAGCATATGTGGGAACGCCTTCAAGACTGTTGGAAAAGCATTCCAGGTGAAGCTGGTTGAGAGAATGCCAAGAGTGTGCAAAGCTGTCAAGGTTTGGCTACTTTGAAGAATATAAAATCTATTTTGATTTGTTTAACAGTTTTTTGGTTACATGATTGATTCCATGTGTTATTTCTGTCTTCACTATTATTCCACAATGTAGAAAATAGTAAAAATAAAGAAAAACCCTTGAGTGAGTAGTTGTTCAAACTTTTGACTGGTACTGTGTATATATATATATATATATCAGCTATATGATCATACTATATTCTAATCAGTTATTGGTCACTTCAAGAACCATGCTTAAAGGCTACAGAAATAAGGGCTATTCATTGAGAGCCATATGATTATATTTATGTCTACTGTTATTGAATGTGGATTGCAATACCTTGTAAGCCTCATCAATGTTTGCATTGACACAGTGTTCGAGCATGCTTTTCACCAACAGGGGGTGTGGCTCATCACACACCTGAGAAAAACAAACAATTCTTTACTTTTCTTTCCTTCAAACAGAGCTAGGCATTTTGTCAACTTTGCATTCTAAAATGACTGAAAAAGACAGGTTTGGTAACAGAACTGTACCTTGAACACATTCTCACTGTTAATGTAGCCAAACCCAGAATTTGTGGACTGTAGGTTATTCAGTGCCTGATGATGCAAAAAAGACAGCTTAAGTTATGATATAGTTTCACACGTCTCAGCCAAACTAGGCCCAAAAGTACAAGGCACTATGAGGAGCCATGGATATACATTGTTCAACAAACTTCAGATTTTTAAAGGGTGCCATGTTTACACCCATACCGCCTAAGACATTCCCAATCTAGTCAATGGTAACAAGAATGCTATTCTCATGGAACCCTTAGTGCCAACATGGAGGTTGAGGACAGTTGGCCCTTTTCCCCACCTGTCTCATGTCTCCCTGGGCGGTGAAGATGATGGCCTCCAGGCCGTCGTTGCTGGTGACCAGGTTCTCCCTCTCCACCACCTCCAGCAGACGCATCATGATCTGCTCGTCCCTCAGCTTGGTGTAGCGCAGGACTGCACAACGTGACTGGATGGGCTCTGTGGAGGGGGCACAGCAACATGGAAGACCATCACAACAGTGAAAAGCCAGGTTGGTTTTGTAATGCGACTGTCGCTTACACTAGGGTCTCTATTCAATACGACAGCATCAGTGTTGAACTGTTAAATCAAATGTTATTTGTTACATGCACCGAATACAACAGGAGTAGACCTTACTGTGAAATGCTTACTTACAAGTCCTTAACCAACAATGCAGATATGTTAAATATTTTCAAAAAATATATAAAAAAGTTAGGACAGTCACCGATGATCTTGTCGGAGGCGTTGCATGCCAGAGCGAAGCGTGTGGTTTTAGAGTATATCTCCATGGTCCTCCTCAAGGCCTGCTGGGCTCCGTCTGTCATACTGGTGGCAGAAGCACAGCCGTTACAGACACAGACGTTATAGGTACAGGTACACTAGATCAGCTTTCAGCTTAGATGTTGTGACCCTCAGTTGACTTACCTGTCAGCCTCATCCAGGATGATGATCTTGTGTCTCCCTTTAGGGAGGGTGACTTTCTGCTGGGCAAACATCTTGATCTTGTTTCGAACTACATCGATGCCCCTGAGGAAGATGGATGACAATGTGTTAGTGTAGGCTTCACTTTCTAAAGAAACACAACGTGATTTTAACTCAAAATGCAGCTCCTGGACTCACAGGTTGTGCACTTAAGTGTTCCAGTGTGAAATTTTTCATGGTAGACTTCACTTACTCACCTGTCATTGGAGGCATTCAGTTCCAGGACAGCATCTTTCATGGCTGGGCCTAGAAGAGCTCGCGCCAAACACAGAATACTGGTGGTCTTTCCTGTACCGGGGGGACCCTATAATATTGATACTTGTGTTTAAAAAGAGATGGCATATGAAAGATGGCATAACTTGCATACTATTACTATTAACTTGCTGCACCAACATCTCCGTATGTAATATCAAATAGTTATGATTTAAGAATGAATAATTTCAGTCACTCACTGCAATAATGATGTTCGGCACATTTCCCTCTCTGGCAAACACCTGTAAGAAAGAATGGAACAAGAATTCATACAGGTAGCTATTATTTAGCATCAAATGTATTGAAACTGTCAAACTACTGTAACAAAATATTGAGGATACTTTACCTCCAATCTGCTAACAGTCTCCTCGTTGCCTACTATTTCATTCAACTTCAAGGGTCTGTATTTTTCAACCCTGTGAGATATTCAGAATATGCATAACTATCAGCAACAAGCAATTCATAGTGATTCACACAATATATTGATATATATGGATGGTAGATATGGGCGGCAGGTAGCTTAGTGGTTGGATCGTTGGGCCAGTACTGAAAGGTTGCCCTTTCAAATCACCGAGACGACAAGGTGACAATCTGTCATTGTGCCCTTTAGCAAGCCCGGGCTGTGACCGCACTCTCCGCGAGGGTGTCAGGGAGGGTTGGGATATAAAAACACACATTTCCAATTCACGTATGTGTATAAAACACACGTGTACATGTGCAAAACAGAACAAATTAGCACACACCAAATTATTATTGCTATAACTTGCACTAGTAGCTAGCTAACTAGCTGTTGCTCTATGAGATGCTTAAAACATAGCTAGTTACCAGTACGTTATATTTGACATAGCATTACATAGCAAGCTATCTACTTACTTTTTGAGAGGCATGCAGAATGGGTTTGTTTTCATAGCTAATAGTATGCCTTGCATAGTTAAGTACAATGCTAACATCTGTACTCATGCTTGTGCTGGCTAGCTAACGTTAGCTAGCTAAATTAGCCATTAGCACTACTAGCTGTGATGAGCGATTTCAGTCCGCTAAGAAATACAAAAATACTGCAATTAGCCAACTAATCTAGCTAGTAAACCTTACCATGGCAGCTCATATCCACTACTAGACAACTTCGCAGGGGCCTCATCTTTCTTCGGTTGAACTTCTGTTTGAATTTGCTCAGAATGTACCTCATTCATCGCCACGTCCATGTTTTCGGGTGCACAAAATTCCCGCCAAGACAGGAACCAAACAGCTGGCGCTAAACTGACGTCATTTCCTTGAAGATGCGAACAGTCTTCCAATAGTAGATTTTCATACCAGCCAGTTGGTTGTATGGCCAGACATTGAACAACACAGTGGAACAAGTTTATGCTTACGACAAAATCCTGGCTTTGAGACCTTGCATGTGTGTGATTGATTCAGCAATCCGAGATGGCCGTTACAAAGAGGATTTGCTCCGGGTCACCCAGGTAAGGTCGCTTGCGCATCAGTGTGATCAGACAAGCCGGCGGGTCTAAGAAATTAGAGTGAGGTAGCCTATGTCCAAATCTCAGTTAGTAGTTGCATGATGTCAAATAATTACAAAATGGAGGCATACCCCCTTTATTGTTCGAAGATGCCATCCTTAATTGTTTCCTATCCTCTTGGCAAGGATCTGGGATATCCCATTCGAAATGGCTGGGTGGAATGAAACATCATGCAGCATCAAGGCCATTCGATCACACGCCCTTGCGTCAATCACAGGGATAGTTTAATGTAGGCTAAATATCTCTGTATTGTGCATGCCTTGATTTATTTATCCATTCTTTTGGAATCCAAAAATCAACTGATGATGGTTTGATTTGCATTTTGCAATGTGCCCATCCCATGCACTGTCCAAGTTATTCTAGGCGTGACCACCACAGAGGCACGTTGTGGGCTAATTAAAACAGCAATTAGTATCGATTGTATTACACCAAGTACCCGCTGTTGGCCTAGACAAGACACACAGTCATTCATTGCTGTGTTTTTATAATATTTAATTTGAGCTTCTCTCAATAAGATGCCGTGTGCACCAGACACCGGTAGGCACCTGTATAGAAAACAGTCAGAATGACCCACTGTATTAGCCTAATCATTAGATTAATCTAGGCTATGAACATTTCAATGCAAAGTAGCCTAATTGCGCATTAATTTCCTTAACATAATTAGTGTTCAAACCATTTATTTATTTTTAGCAAAAAATATATAAATTTAATGTATTTATTATTTATGCCCTGATCCACCATTCCACAATCAGAGATCACAATTTAACAATTCGTAAGCACTTGACAGTTTGTTATTCACAGGTACTTTTTTATTGGTGCGCTGAAGACCAATGCTGTAGACTTGATGGGGGCAATTTCAAAGACGGCGTGTGTGTCTTGCGAGGCTGGCGACAGGCGATGAGAGGCAGAGCTGGGGTGGGTTTGTTGTGTCTGGTTCTTTCTGGAGCTCTCTGTTACCGAAAAGTCCCTTGGTTCCAGCATTTCTCGTAGACTTTTCTAAATAGGCCACAGTGCAATTTTCTGTGACCAATCACAGTTGGTAGGCTGCGTACCTGTCGACGGGTAAGAATATTCACTAAATAAACTTGTCGCATTCACTCTCCTCTCACACAACAGAGAGAGAGTATCTGTCATTTTCCTACATAATTCTAGCTCTGAGAACAATGACACACAGCACTCTCATTGTTCCTGAACTCAGTTGGGCACAGATCTGATCATATGTTTGTTCCCATTTGCGCCTACTGTGTTTCAGTTAGAGCGTAGGAGAAAATTAAAGTCCATTATGGAAACGGCTCTGAATGTAACTAAGAGTTGTGTTGAAATTGTGAGGTTTCCAGTGAATTCTGAAATGATGGTGGAAGGTTTCTTTTACCTTTATTTAACTAGGCAAGTCAGTTAAGAACTAATTCTTATTTTCAATGACGGCCTAGGAACAGTGGGTTAACTGCCTTGTTCAGGGGCAGATTTTTTTTACATTGTTAGCTCGGGGATTCAAACTTGCGACCTTTCGGTTACACTTATGAACATTTTTGAACATCTTGGCATAGTTCTGTTATAATCTCCACCCGGCACAGCCAGAAGAGGACTGGCCACCCCTCATAGCCTGGTTCCTCTCTAGGTTTCTTCCTAGGTTTTGGCCTTTCTAGGGAGTTTTTCCTAGCCACCGTGCTTCTACACCTGCATTACTAGCTGTTTGGGGTTTTAGGCTGGGTGTCTGTACAGCACTTCGAGATATTAGCTGATGTACGAAGGGCTATATAAAATAAAATTGATTGATTGATTGATAGTCCAACGCTCTAACCACTAGGCTACCTGCACCACAATTGGTTGTCTATTTGATTACAATCATTCCCTTGCCACTACTTATGAATCGGAGGAAGTTTATTGCAACAATAGGAATGTAATACAAAGTCTTTTAATATCTTGGGTTTAGTTAGTTGATTATAACACTGAGTGTACAAAACATTAAGAAACCTGCTCTTTCCATGACATGCACTGAGCAGGTGATCAGATGAAAGCTATGATCCTTTGATGTCACTTGTTAAATCATTCAATCCGTGTAGATCAGTGGTTTTAACCTGGTTTCGATCGAACCCGGGGTTCGGTGAGTCAGTCTCAGGGGTTCGGCGGAGGTCAAGACACACCATCCGACTCATATGATTCGTGATGACACTCCGCTTGGCCATCATTGGCTGCAGGTGATCACGCTATACTGCTTGGCCTATCTGTGCTGCAGGGAATTTGGTGCGCTCAGTAGTTCGACTTGTGACTGTCGTGATGGTACGTCTTGTGATTTCTTTCTTAATATTTTAATCCCTTCATACTTGCTATGTGAGCAAAAAAAGAAAGTGGTCGGACGAATATGTACAATATGGATTCACATGTATAAACGGAACGTGATGGGAGTCAGTGCTAACTGCATGATTTGCAATGCAAGTTGAGCAATTCTAGTCTAGCACCGGCAAAACTAAGAGAACACTTCCTTAAGCTGCATGGAGATTGAAAATACAAGAACACAACGCTCGCTGAATTCAAGGTGAGAGAGCAGATTCGATGAAAAGGCTACTCTGCCTGTTCTCGGCTTTTGTAACCCATTACAACCGATCCTCACAGCATCGTACGAAGTTGCTTACCTGACGCAAAGCAGGGCAAACCAACACCATTGGTGAAACACTCATAAAACCAGCTGTGTTGAAGATAGCGAATATCATGCATGGGAAAAGAGGCTGAAGTTAAGTTATCCCAAATTCCTCTTTCAAATGACACATCAGCGACAGAATAGAGATGAGCAAAGACATCTTGGCTCAAGTAGTTGCATGATCGATTTCAAGCCCGGCAAAATTCAGCCTTCAACTCGACGAGACCACAGACGTTTTCAATCTAAGCCAGCTTGCTGTATTCGTGCGCTATGTGAAGACGACGTGATAAGGAAGATTTCTTATTTTGTAAGCCTCTTACAACACAACTAAGGCAGCCGATGTGAAGAAACTTGTGGATGACTTCTTCAAAGACACAATCTTTCGTGGGATATGGTTTCTGCAGTTTGTTCGGACGGAGCTCCAGTCATGCTGGGAAGAAAGTCTGGTTTTGGTGCGCTAGTGAAAGCCGATGCGCCACACATCATTGTTACAGCATTGTATTCTGTGTATTCTAAAAGAGAGTCATCTCAGCATGGGTGAGACAGCCGTTACGTTTTGTGTTGAGACAACAGATGTCAATGATGAATACCGATGAAATCATTAAAATTCAGCAGAGCCAGGTTCAACAGCAACTCTTCAGACAACAACGCTTTCAACGTTTTGGTGTCAACAAATGGTACGTACCCTGTTATTGCTGAAAGCTCTGGAGATTTTCATCCGGTTTTTACAACATATCTTTGCGAGCAATCCTTTTCGAGATGCTGGACATAAAGAAGAAGGAAAAGAAAACAGATTTGTTGGCGAAAATGACATGAGAGTGGCACTTGCCCACGGGTGAAGCCGCGCATTTCTGAACTGGTCTCTGAAAGGCAACAGCAGAAGTCACACTGATTTGCAGTAAATATTCATTATTATGTTTTTGTTTTTGTGTGAAAATCATGTTTTGATGATTTTGTTCTTTGAACACACAGTGTTGATGTTGATGAACGGTTCATTTTGTGCACCAGTAAAATATATACCTATGTTTTGAATTTGAAAAAATCATATTTTATTTTTCCAATTAAGAAGGGTTCGGTGAATGCGCATATGAAACTGGTGGGGTTCAGTACCTCCAACAAGGTTAAGAACCACTGGTGTAGATGAAGGGGGGAGACAGGTTAAAGAAGGATTTTTAATCCTTGAGACAATTGAGACAGGGATTGTGTATGTGTGCCATTCAGAGGGTGAATGGGCAGGACAAAATATTTAAGTGCCTTGGAACAGGGTATGGTAGGAGGTGCCAGGTGCACCGGTTTAAGAACTGCAATGCTGCTGGGTTTTTCAAGCTCAACAGTTTCATGTGTGTATCAAGAATGGTCCACCACCCAAAGAATATCCAGCCAACTTTACTGTGGGAAGCATTGGAGTCATCCCTGTGGAACGCTTTCAACACCTTTTAGAGTCTATGCCCCAATGCATTCAGGCTGTTCTGAGGGCAAAAGGGGGGGGGGGGCAACTCAATATTAGGAAGGTGTTCCTTATGTTTGATATACTCAGTGTATTACATCTTTAGAGAATGAAATATTGCCCTTTCAATGTTGCTTGTTCCCCAAAAACTTTCAGGTGATTCAGGATTTCATTACATGCATACAGTTGAAGTCGGAAGTTTACATACACTTAGGTTGGAGTCAATAAAACTAGTTTTTCAACCACTCCACAAATTTCTTGTTAACAAGCTATAGTTTTGGCAAGTCGGTTAGGACATCTACTTTGTGCATGACACAAGTAATATTTCCAACAATTGTTTACAGACAGACTATTTCACTTATAATTCACTGTATCACAATTCCAATGGGTCAGAAGTTTACATTCACTAAGTTGACTGTGCCTTTAAACAGCTTGGAAAATTACAGAAAATGATGTCATGGCTTTAGAAGCTTCTTATAGGCTAATTGACATCATTTGAGTCAATTGGAGGTGTACCTGTGAATGTATTTCAAGGCCTACCTTCAAACTCAGTGCCTCTTTGCTTGACATCATGGGAAAATCAAAAGAAATCAGCCAAGACCTCAGAAAAAAGATTGTAGACCTCCACAAGTCTGGTTCATCCTTGGGAGCAATTTCCAAATGCCTGAAGGTACAATGTTCATCTGTACAAACAATAGTACGCAAGTATTAACACCATGGGACCACGCAGCCGTCATACCGCTCAGGAAGGAGATGCGTTCTGTCTCCTAGAGATGAACGTACTTTGGTGTGAAAAGTGCAAATCAATCCCAGAACAACAGCAAAGGAGCTTGTGAAGATGCTGGAGGAAACGGATACAAAATTATCTATATCCACAGTAAAACGAGTCCTATATCAACATAACTTGAAAGGCTGCTCAGCAAGTAAGAAGCCACTGCTCCAAAACCGCCATAAAAAAAGCCAGACTACGGTTTGCAACTGCACATGGGGACAAAGATTGTACTTTTTGGAGAAATGTCCTCTGGTCTGATGACACAAAAATAGAACTGTTTGGCCATAATGACCATTGTTATGTTTGGAGGAAAAAGGGGGCGGCTTGCAAGCCGAAGAACACCATCCCAACTGTGAAGCACGGGGGTGGCAGCATCATGTTGTGGGGGTGCTTTGCTGCAGGAGGGACTGGTGCACTTCACAAAATAGATGGAATCGTGAGGAAGGAAAATTATGTGAATATATTGAAGTAACATCTCAAGACATCAGTCAGGAAGTTAAAGCTTGGTCGCAAATGGGTTTTCCAAATGGACAATGACCCCAAGCATACTTGCAAGAAAAGTTGTGGCAAAATAGCTTAAGGACAACAAAGTCAAGGTATTGGAGTGGCCATCACAAAGCCCTGACCTCAATCCCATAGAACATTTGTGGGCAGAACTGAAAAAGCGTGTGCGAGCAAGGAGGCCTACAAACCTGACTCAGTTACACCAGCTCTGTTAGGAGTAATGGGCCAACATTCACCCAACTTATTGTGGGAAGCTTGTGGAAGGCTACCTGAAACGTTTGACCCAAGTTAAACAATTTAAAGGCAATGCTYCCAAATACTAATTGAGTGTATGTTAACTTCTGACCCACTGGGAATGTGATGAAAGAAATAAAAGCTGAAATAAATCACTCTACTATTATTCTGACATTTCACATTCTTAAAATAAGTGGTGATCCTAACTGACCTAAGACAGGGAATTTTTACTTGGTTTAAATGGCAGGAATTGTGAAAAACTGAGTTTAAATGTATTTGGCTAAGGTGTATGTAAACTTCCGACTTCAACTGTATCTACAAGGGCTGGGAATTGCCAGGGAACTCGCAATACGATATTATCACAATACTTAGGTGCCGATACGATATGTTTTGCGATTCTCGCTATTCTATATGTATTGCGATTCGATACTGTGATTTTATTGCGTTTCGATGATCCAAACATATTGCTCACTATATGTCTGCTGCCGAGGGACAAGGGAGAGCTATGAGAAAATTAGCTTTGATCAGTCAGGGAAATAAAGGTGCTGAAAACAAATTGGCTCCCTATTTAAAGAGAACAAGCTATGAAGGAAAAGTACTGGAGTTTTGGGTCAGGTACAGCCAACTAGTGAAAAAATAATATTGCGATATTGTCAATACGATACAATATATTGTCAAAAATAATATCCCGATATGTAACTGTTTCGATTTCCCCCCCCATCACTAATATCTATACAATTCATCTGAAAGCCATGCTTCACTATTCTGCAATTACATTTCCTTACTAGGCAACTCTGTTCTTCTATGCACCTTTGTGATGTAAGTCCATAGAACTAGAATTAAGATTCTAATTCCATGTGCAAGTCTTTCCATGAGAAAGTGATGTAATTTCCTGTGTATGTATTTTGTGTGAACAGGCAGGAGCATGTGGACATCCTGTTGTAGCTGGTTTTGCTTAGAACCCACCGCCACAGTGGAAGAAAACGTCAGCTCCTGGCGCCAGGCCTACACAAACTTGGGCTACAGCCAATCCTTGACCTCTCCCGAACATATGTGCAAGGCCTGCGGAGGCCAATTCGACACCATCGCTAGGAAGGTAAGAGGCACTTGGTAATACCTTGATAAATATTGTAAAGGAGGGCTGGCTGGCCAGCTCTCATCTGAAATTTGGGTAACAGAGTGTGACTTGAAAGTCTGGAACAGCATAGACCCAAGAGGATTTGATACAGATGAGCTGCTACAGATTCCAATGTAACAGATTTGATTGTCAACAGAGTTACTAGAATTTAGACGTATATGATTCACTACAATTCTTAGATTCATTATGTCAGTAAGTAATTAATCAGTAGCTGACAGTAACTGTCCTTGTACTAGTCAGTCTTACAACACAGAGATACTCATGTTCTGGAAAATCCAATCCAATACACCTCTAGAATATTGACTATATTTTTGAGAAGGCTGTTTAAATCACTAGCAAATGTAGGTAATTTATTTCTCCTCCAACAGGCCTTGTCCTCCTGACATGTTTGCCTGCCAGTTGCCACACACAATCTCACCTGCAAAGTAAACAGCAACTTTTTAATTGCATTTTATATAAGTTATTACTGTACGTGCATCACCAGTTTACATGGAAGTAAGATCTTATAATCTTTTCTATAAATGTGCCAACAGCTGTTGGCCAGAGGTTACAGTTATTTCTGTGAGAAAAGTTGTTTAAGTTTTTTTTACAGTATGGCTATCATACTTGATTCAACTTCTCAACTACTCATCAATAAGGTTCTAGTCTAGAGCTCAGGTAGCCTGCGCATTCCACACGCACTGTTATTCTTTCACACCCCTTACTGTGACCGTTCATTCCTTGGTAAGAGTTTCACCCTCACTGTGTCATGTCCTCCTCTCTCACTACCCCAGCATGTCTGCGTGGACTGCAAGAAGAACTTCTGCGGCCACTGCTCGGTGCAGCTGGAGCCGCCACGCCCGCGCCTCTGCCACACATGTCAGCACTTTCACGGAACCCTATTCGACCGCGCCCAGTTGATGCGGCTCAAGGTGTGCCGCTGCTCTTTTTAATTTTTTTAAATTATTTTTAAATTTTTTACAATTGATGGCAAATAAACATGGACAAATGCATTAGGTTAAGATACATGTCTAACTATATATACTGTAGCTAAGTCAAGTGAAAGCTAAAGCAATAACACTTTTCATTCTGTTATTCGTATATCTGTGTAATAACACTAATTACATTAGTTAGACATTTTATTAAGCTGTCAAGATGACATGATGTTTAGTAACTGCATTATAAGTGTGTAGTAATGGAATTGAGCGATTTTTTTTGTAATTACACAGACGAATAGGGAATATCTAAATAGTGTTATAAATAACCCCAAAAACTAGGTGCGGGAGCTGCGCGACTACCTCCACCTGCATGAGGTGCCCACCCAGACGTGTCGGGAAAAGGAGGAGCTGGTTGAGCTGGTCTTGGGCCAGCAGACCCCTAGCACCAGCACCAGCAGTGAGACCGTGTCCTCCCAGCCCAGGGCTCACAACAACGTCCCTTCCCCAGGCACACCATCCCCTCCCCAGACACAGGGCCCTATCAGCCCCGACACATTGAGCCCAGAGCAGCCAGAACAATCAGCCCCCGAGGCAGAGTCAGAGTCAGAGCAGATATCTGATGACGAGGAGGAGGAGGAGGAGGATGAAGAAGAGGAGGACGAGGGTGAAGAGGTAACTGCTAAGTTCAAGGTTTTGGGATTGATTAATCAGTAGCTGTTAGATAAATGGATACCTATTACCACCAAGGGGATAATCAATGTCAGACAGCAGCAGAGACAGACTCAAAGACCAGACAAAATAAACGTAGACCAGACAAAATACAATTCAAAAAGGTTGTTGTTTTTTGTTTAGCAAACCACTGTTGTTGACAAACCCAAAGACGAGACAAAATACATACTGGCCAGACCAAAAAAAACAGACCAGACAAAATATACATTATTATTTTTACCCATCTCCATGGTTGTCCTGTTGCTGCAGTCATCCGACAACAAGGAGACCCTGATCCCCGGCCGCAGGGCCTCTCTGTCTGACCTGAGCTGCGTTGAGGACATCGAGGGCCTGAGTGTGCGCCAGCTGAAGGAGATCTTGGCCCGCAACTTTGTCAACTACAAGGGCTGCTGCGAGAAGTGGGAGCTGATGGAGAGGGTCACCCGCCTCTACAACAACCAGAAGGACCTCCAGAACCAAGGTGAGCATTTCCAGGATGTGGTCATGTGAGGCTCATTTGGTAATAGCGTGGCGCTAGCAATCCTAGGGAAGTGGTTGCAATTTCCGCTGGGGTCACATATATGAAAATGTATGCACTCACTGTGTCTGCTAAATGGCATATATTACATCTGAGGATGACTGGTGTGGAATTTAGCCTGTTAAAAAATTAATATATATATATATATATATATATATATATATATATATATATATATATATATATATATATATATATATATATATATATATATATATATATATATATATATATATATATATTAATATCAGTTCAATTCTTTGTTTCTTTTTTCCAGTTTCAAATACAACAAGTAAAGAAGGTAAGGGTATTGTATCAAGTTCTAAAGACAAGAGAAGCATGATCAAAAGCATTTTGAGAAGCACTTGAAGATCACCTAAATCATCCACTGATCCAAACGGAAATATTTGTTCCCACTGCTTAAATGTATCCTTTTATGGGCAACCTGCCAAATATGAAACAATGAAAGATGACCCAAGTAGTTATTTAGAATACACTAAATAGAGACCTCTCTTCTCTCCTCTTTCCCCTGTCGTTGTACCACAGACCCTGCGGCTCCCAAGAGCCAGGAGGAGAACCTCTGTCGGATCTGCATGGACTCACCCATTGACTGTGTTCTGCTGGAGTGCGGCCACATGGTCACCTGCAGCAAGTGCAGCAAACGCATGAGCGAGTGCCCCATCTGTAGGCAGTACGTGGTACGGGCGGTGCATGTCTTCAGGTCCTGATGCATTGCCACAGGGAGGGACACGACAAAATGGCATTGCTGCCACCACTGCTCAGTGATAGCATAGCTTACAAGAATACACTATATAATGCACACTCTCACTCATTATTCAAACAGTCTTCTTCATACTGGTGTTCCAGAAAAATAACCTGACTCCACTTTTCTGAGTTCTCAGTTTTTCTACTCCACCTGAACCTATTGTTTCTGATCTTTCAGCGTCTTACAAGAACTCAAGATTTCAGTACAATAACTTTGTTATTCAAATAGTTTTACTCTGTTGTTCATATCAATAGCAAAACAGAGAGAGTGCCCAGAATGGTGCTATTTGACCAATGGTGAACAACACTCAGGGCCCCATTTTGACAATGCGAATAAGCGGCGGTAATGTAAGAGACCAAAATTTGGAAAACCTCAAAACAGTTTATTTCCAACCTTATCGCCTCAAGCAAGGCTTGGAAAAAGCAGGCTTGGATATGACGGTGTGGATATTTAATGCAGGCAATGCAGTAGTTGTGTAATTGGTGCATTAAGTGGCGCACAGAATATTTGAAGTGCTAAGGTCTGTTTTGCGCCCTCCAAATGTCACTCTCTGACTTCAGTACCTGCAACCCAGCTGATCTGTTAATTGGTTTTGTGGTCCAGAGCTATCTTTAGGTTGAAGTGCACTTGCTAAGCATAGAACCCAGGCCTTATTTGTCTTATTGGCGATCCTTCAGACACAGAGATGTGTGGTGGTTGAACATAGCATCCTAGGAGTGGAAAATCCCTTTAAATGCAGTTGTCTGCATGTAGCTCACCGAAAGTACTTGAGGAGGGTCAATGAGGCATACGGCTTGGTTTCATTTTCCCTGTTATGGTCAAAATACCCTTTAACTTAAAATAACACACATTGACTTGACAGTTAATATACAGTTCTGTAAATGAGCCACAATGGGAACATTTTCTGAAATGTAAACCATGCACAGTAGATATGCATTTATAAAAATTCTCTGGATGTTGTCAATTGTTTGCTGTTGTTTGAGGTTGGTTCTGTGACCTTACCCCAAATTAGGTTTGAGGTAAAGAGAGCTGACCTCGTTTGGCAGCATGTCTACATTCTAAGGCTCTCACCATTCCCCTCTTATCAGCAAGTGCCCCAGAATGGAATGCTCATTGACTACGCAGTGCTGTATGCACTCGTTTCCTAATGACAAGTTGATGTATTATGTTAACTTCTAGTTTATCAAAACATCACAACGTTTTCTGCAAATTTACTTTTGTTTGTGTTGAGTTTTTTAGGAGGTGTTCATTCTATTCCAACTGTAGGCAATTCAGTAAATTTATTGAGATTGAATTTATGAAATTAGGGGCAATTTTTGATAATTAATGTGAATTGGAATGCATTTGCAAAATTTCCTGTAATTGAAATGGTTTGCCAGCCCTCTCTACAACTAACATTTATGGAACATGTTTTAAAATCATAGAGAAACATAACGGTTCACTTTTTAAATGGTCTTTCTACTGTACATCTTGTTTTATAGGTAATGAATGTACCATAAAACTGCTCATATAAGGAAAATTCACTTATACTAATTCATGTCTATTTTAGTGAATACATATCCGCTGCGATAGACTCTTTTCATCCCAGATACCCAGTCTGTCTGAAATGAATGTACTGGTTTTAAGTTGTTTAGCTACAATAACAGAACCATGTCTTACTGTGACTGCCAATATCGCAAATAGATTTTTACACTAGTCTGTTTGATATTTCTGTTGTCAATAACTATGATAATATCATGCAACAATATTAATAATCTCATGTGTATTTTGCAGAGAGCAGGTGAAATAAGAAATGTCAGTGTCATGAGACAACTGGATCAATTTCTTTTTTTTATTATTTCTTTTTTTTTTTATACAAACTTCTGGTTTTTATCCTTGGCATCAGTTTATTTATACAAGCCAGGTTGTCAGTCAAGTCACTCCTTCTTTCTGAGGAGTGTTTTCTGCACAAATGATAACATACAGTGCCTTGGAAAAGTATTCATCCCCCTTGGCGTTTTTCCTATTTTGTTGCATTACAACCTGGAATTTAAATGGATTTTTATTTGGATTTCATGTAATGGACATACACAAAATAGTCCAAATTGGTGAAGTGAAATTTAAAAAATAACTTGTTTGGGGGGGGGGGGGAACGGAAAAGTGGTGCATGCATGCAGTTGAAGTCGGAAGTTTACATACGCTTATGTTAGAGTCAATAAAACTAGTTTTTCAACCACTCCAAAAATTTCTTGTTAACAAACTATAGTTTTGGCAAGTCGGTTAGGACATCTACTTTGTGCATGACACAAGTATTTTCTCCCAACAATTGTTTACAGACAGATTATTTCACTTATAATTCAATGTATCACAATTCCAGTGGGTCAGAAGTGCCTTTAAACAGCTTGGAAAATTCCAGAAAATTATGTCATGGCTTTAGAAGCTTCTGATAGGCTAATTGACATCATTTGAGTCAATTGGTGTACCTGTGGATGTATTTCAAGGCCTACCTTCAAACTCAGTGCCTCTTTGCTTGACATCATGGGAAAATCAAAAGAAATCAGCCAAGACCTCAGAAGAAAAATTGTAGACCTCCACAAGTCTGGTTCATCCTTGGGAGCAATTTCCAAATGCCTGAAGGTACCACGTTCATCTGTACAAACAATAGTACGCAAGTATTAACACCATGGGACCATGCAGCCGTCATACCGCTCAGGAAGGAGACGCGTTCTGTCTCCTAGAGATGAACGTACTTTGGTGCGAAAAGTGCCAATCAATCCCAGAACAACAGCAAGGACCTTGTGAAGATGCTGGAGGAAACGTACAAAATGATCTATATCCACAGTGAAACGAGTCCTATATCGACATAACCTGAAAGGCTGCTCAGCAAGGAAGACGCCACTGCTCCAAAACTGCCATAAAAAAGCCAGATTACGGTTTGCAACTGCACATGGGGACGAAGATCGTACTTTTGGAGAAATGTCCTCTAGTCTGATGAGAAAAAAAAATAGAACTGTTTAGCCAGAAAAACGGGGAGTCTTGCAAGCCGAAGAACACCATCCCAACTGTGAAGCACGGGGGTGCCAGCATCATGTTGTGGGGGTGGTTTGCTGCAGGAGGGATTGGTGCACTTCACAAAATAGATGGCATCCCTAGGAAGGATATATTGAAGCAACATTTCAAGACATCAGTCAGGAAGTTAAAGCTTGGTTGCAAATGGATCTTCCAAATGGAGTGACCCCAAGCATACTTCCAAAGTTGTGGCAAAATGGCTTAAGGACAGCAAAGTCAAGGTATTGAAGTGGCCATCACAAAGCCCTGACCTCAATCCTATAGAAAATGTGTGGGCAGAACTGAAAAAGCGTGTGCGAGCAAGGAGGCCTACAAACCGGACTCAGTTAAAGCAGCCCTGTCAGGAGGAATGGGCCAAAATTCACCCACCTTATTGTGGGAAGCTTATGGAAGGCTACCTGAAACGTTTGACCCAAGTTAAACAATTTAAAGGCAATGCTACCAAATACTAATTGAGTGTATGTAAACTTCTGACCCACTGGGAATGTGTTGAAAAAAAAAAAGCTGAAATAAATAATTCTCTACAATTATTCTGACATTTCACATTCTTAAAATACAGTGGTGATCCTAACTGACCTAAGACACAGAATTTTTACTCTGATTAAATGTCAGGAATTGTGAAAAACTGAGTTTAAATATATTTGACTAAGGTGTATGTAAACTTCCGACTTCAACTGTATGTATTCACCCCCTTTGCTATGAAGCCCCTAAATAAGATCTAGTGCAACCAATTACCTTCAGAAGTAACATAATTAGAAAGATTGCACACGGGTGGACTATTTAAGTGTCACATGATCTGTCACCTGATCTCAGTATATATACACCTGCTCTGAAAGGCCCCGGAGTCTACAATGCCACTAAGCAAGGGGCACCACCAAGCAAGTGGCACCATGAAGACCAAGGAGCTCTCCAAACAAGTCAGGGACAACATTGTGGAGAAGTACAGATCAGTGTTGGGTTTTAAAAAATATCAGAAACTTTGAACATCCCACGGAGCACCATTAAATCCATTATTTAAACAATTGAAAGAATATGGCACCACAATAAACCTGCCAAGAGAGGGCTTTCCACCAAAACTCACAGATCAGGCAAGGAGGGCATTAATCAGAGCGGCAACAAAGAGGCCAAAGATAACCCTGAAGGAGCTGTGAAGCTCCACAGCGGAGATAGGAGTATCTGTCCATAGGACCACTTTAAGCCGTACACTCCACAGAGCTGGGCTTTACGGAAGAGTGGTCAGAAAAAAGCCATTGCTTAAAGATGTTCGCCAAAAGGCTTGTGGGAGACTCCCAAAACATATGCAAGAAGGTACTCAGTACCTAGTTTCAGATGAGACTAAAATATAATTTTTTGGCCATCAAGGAAAACGCTATGTCTGGCGCAAACCCAACACCTCTCATCACCCTGAGAACACCATCATGTTTTTAATCGTCAGGGACAGGGAAACTGGTCAGAATTGAAGGAATGATGGATGGCGCTAAATACAGGGAAGTTCTTGAGGGAAACCTGTTTCAGTCTTCCAGAGATTTGAGGCTGGGACAGAGGTTCACCTTCCAGCAGGAGAATGACCCTAAGCATACTGCTAAAGCAACACTCGAGTGGTTTAAGGGGAAACATTTAAATGTCTTGGAATGGCCTAGTCAAAGCCCAGACCTCAATCCAATTGAGAATCTGTGGTATGACTTAAAGATTGCTGTACACCAGCGGAACCCATCCAACTTGAAGGAGCTGGAGCAGTTTTGCCGTGAAGAATGGGCAAAAATCCCAGTGGCTAGATGTGCCAAGCTTATAGAGACATACCCCAAGAGACTTGCAGCTGAAAAAGGTGGCTCTACAAAGTATTGATTTTGGGGGGGTGAATAGTTATGCACGCTCAAGTTTTCAGTTTTTTGGTCTTATTGTTTGTTTCACAATAAAAAATATTTTGCATCTTCAAAGTTTTGCATGTTGTGTAAATCAAATGATACAAACCCCCCAAAAATCTATTTTAATTCCAGGTTGTAAGGCAACAAAATAGGGAAAATGCCAAGGGGGTGAATACTTTTGCAAGCCACTGTAATATGTGTGCATACATTTAGTTAAACCCAACACAATATCTAAACATTCCAAACAACATAATTTACCCTTACAGAACACTTTTCAACAAAGAAAGCTCATATTTGCCACATACAGTATAGCCTGGCACACAATGTAGGTAGTACTGCTGCTGCTTGAGTACCTGATTTACTTGCAAGGCAAGGTCTGTTGATATATCCCCTTAACAGTATATCAAATGTGTGACATAGACTACTAATTACAGTATTTAAAGCAAAGCCTTCTATATAATGCCTTCTTTCTGATGGGATTTCAATGTGAACTTGAACTTTGGCCTCAAAAGGCATAAAATATAACCTTAATGTAATGCATGTATGGGATGTTGGTGTCCCTATTCTGCCCAGAGAGTCCTATAGTTATTGCTTTCTGACGACCTACACTCTTAGAAAAAGGTACTATCTAGAACCTAAAAGGGTTCTTCGGCTGACCCCATAGGATAACCCTTTGAAGAAGCCTTATTGGTTCCAGGTAGAACCCTTTTGGTTCCAAGTAGAACCGTTTTGTGTTCCATGTAGAACCCTTTCCACAGAGGGTTCTACATGGAACCAAAAATGATTTTACCTGGAACCAAAAAGGGTTTACCTATGGGGATAGTTGAAGAACCCTTTTGTAATCCTTTTTTCTAAGAGTGTAGATATCCATGTGAATTTGTGATTGGTGACTTTAAAATTGAGGTGTTTTTGAATTTTTGAAGACAAATCAACGTACTATTCTTAAATGATGGACGTATTTTGAATACTATCAGACAAAACTTATCGTATATTTGATGCTCTAACAGTCAACAATTTTGCAAATGTCTTGCTATGGAGTGTTGTGCTAAAAGCTTAACACCCCCACCGGTAAATAGATTAGAACAGGTAAATTAGTCTGCGCTATCCCACCCTGGGGGGAAAAGATTAATTATTAGCATATGAAGTAAAACTTTGATGGAGAGATTTGCATGCATTCTTTTGAAAAGAAAGGAAGACTGCTCTTGCAAAAGTCTGTTTGAAAACACTTGGAATGACTCATATACAGTATAACCGTATGTGTGAAATTCTTTGTTTGTGTTTGGTATACGCTGAGGATTTAACTTTATCTTAAACAACTGTGAAATTGTATAAAATAGTCCCATGCCACAGTATAATTTTAAATATGTTTGAGTGTGTTGTACATTTGTCAAATTACTAGCATGGACTATTGCCTTTGTTGTAGTTTAAACATGTGTTCAGTGGTATTGGCTAAATTAGCTAAATGCTGGATCAGTTCTTAAAACTACAACGGAAGCTAATAGCATTTATTTTTCAGAAAAACATATATTTTTGAAAATGTATTATATGCTATTGATGTTCTTGTGCACATATTTTGTTTATTATATTTTTATCAATATAAAAATGGCAAAGTACTCCAACAGACTTACAAACTAAATTTGTACAGTATGCTTATCTATGTCCATAGACTGTTATGCCAATGACAAACATGAAAAATAAGAATTGTGCAAAAGGGGAAATGGTATGTTGTTTTTTATGTTAACCATTAGTGGATTTCCAGTTTTGATTGAATAATGTCAAAACGGTCAGTGCACCTCACGTGGTGTACTGTGACCTAATGACCATACCTGCGTTCAATACGAAAACACGTAATGCAACCACACAGTTTCTAAAGGTTCAATTAAAAGGGAACGGTGCTGTTCTGAAGGACCACTTTGGTTGGGTTGTGGGTTCTAAAATGCTCCGCTGCCCTTTCAAACGTCACTCATTGCTAAAAGGACACACCCGCCAAACGTAGAGAACGTACCTCGAAGTATGTTCAAGAACGTTGAACGTTTTGGGGAAACGTGTAAAAGTCGTTACGCAAAGTAGCAAACGTTCGATCGAACTGAACGCACCCCTGGCTACGTTCTTCGCGGGAAATCTGCAAGCTAACTAGCAACCCACATTATTCATAGACTTTTATATTATCATAGCTAGCTAGTGCAATTGAAATTTGCAACCATCTTTCGACAACATTATGTCAGGAAACGGACTGTCGACCAGAATTCAGCAGTTTTTGGATCCCCACGAGCGGCTAATGGCAGGTACTCAGGTAAAGAGATGGATGGGAGGCTGCCTATTGCCAGCAGCGAGTTAACGTTCGCTAGTTAACCTAACGTTACATGTGATGTCAACATTTTAACACAACTATTATTTGCTCAACTTTACACCATCATATTAATAGGGATGTTTCATGAACCAAAATGTATACACATGTTTGTGCATAATTTGCTCATTCAAGACACTATACTGCAGCCTCGCGAGCTTGATCCTGTCACGCAAAATTATTTTAGCTTCGCGTCCCACCTTGCAGAATTTCGTTTCAACTTACTAGCTATCTAACTAAGATATAAAACGGTGTTTTGGCAAGACTGTTTCTTTGTGCCCCACTGCAAACACATTTAAAAAGGTTTGAAAAAAATTAGGTAAGTGTTATCAATGTTGTTAACTTTTCTATATCCTTGTCAGAGCCCTTTCCACCGCCTGGGCCAGCAGATGCAGGACCTCTTGGGCGATGGCGGGATCAAGAAGGAAGTGGTCCAACCTGGAGAAGGCCCACCAGTGCCAAGAGATTCATCTGTGTCAAGTACCCTCTAAAAATACTCCTATCTTTAGGATGCCTTACAATGTAATCGATTATATGTATCAACATTAAACCAAAGTGGGACACCACCATTTTTTCTTATAGCATTGCCCATTTGTACACCTGCTAATATTCCTTCAAAGTTAATTTCTCAGGATTTCTGGAGTACTCTGACCGACCGTTTGAGACCACCAGCTACCTGAAGTACCCTCGAATGATGAAGCTTGGAAGAGGTAAGGTATAGCCTACTCTTTAGCTAACTGGTTTTCATATGTGGCTTCATAAACAACTAATATACACACCTTACAGACGTGACTCTATGTGGCCTGGAGCTGGGTATTCTGACCATGAGGAAGGGAGAGTTCTCTCGTTTTCTCTTCCTGCCTGCGTATGCATATGGAGAGATGGGCTGCCCTCCACTCATCCCTCCTGTAGCCACTGTGCTCTACGAGGTGCAGGTCCTCGATTTCCTTGACTCAGCCCAAGTGGATGAGTTCTTCGCAATGAGTTCGGTGAGGAGACTAGGGGCCTTATTCAGTCAGGGCTGTATCTAGGGATGGGCAATGTGGCCAATTTTATAAAAAATGTTTCTAATTTATGGGTGATTCACCATATACCTAGATATTTAAAAATGTTTCTCTTAATAAGCTTTGTTGTACAATTAAAGGTCAAATACCAAATGTAAACCAAGGCTAAATTGAAGCCTTCCACAACCATAACACTCACTAATAATGTAATTATTTTTTTCAAAATTGAATCTGCTTTTTTGCAATAATCACTGATCTGGCATTCAAGTTTCTCCGATGAAAATGCCCTTTTTGTTACAAATTTAACCAGAACAATGTGTAATGCACATTCACTAATAATAACTAACTTCTTGTAGCAGTAATTATTGAAAATTAACACATATCTCATAAACAGTCTCGCGAACACAAGCCCACATGCAGGGATGCAAACTAGTCACCTTTCGGCGAAATTCGCAGTTTTGAATCAAAAATAGGTGACCTATGTGATTCGTGTAGATCCGATGAGAAATGTTTGGGAGGGAGGCGGGCTTTTGATCACACTACTGGCTGTAAGCGAACGAGTGATGCGCGTTTGGAGCAATACTGGCTGTATCCAAGGCTCAGCCAATTGTTCACATAACAGCAGAATGCAGCACGCAACTGAAGAGAGAAGAGCCAACCAATTTGCTAGTTACAGCATCAGTGCGTGCTCTGGAAAGACAGCAGAGAGTAGAAAGGCAGTTTGCCATTTACAGCAGCGAGTCTCCTGAACGATAACGAAGAGGTAGGTGAAAAGCCTGACCACGGAGACGGGGGTGAGAAGGTGATGAAGCGTAGTTCATGAGCTGTAACCGAAAAACAACTGGCATTTGGACAGTTTGAGGTGAGGGAGAAAGTGTGGTGGAACAAGTACTAGTATTGTTAGCATTGTTAAGTAACGCTATCTTGCTAGCTGGATCAAATTCTCCGTTAGCTAGCCAGAGAAAAGTTGAGCAACATTAGCCAACTTAGCCAACTTAACTGATCAAATAATTGAGTTTATGGTGTGAAAATTAGCTGGCCAATAAAGTCAGACAGCTAACGTTACAACATCAGATGAGCTTACATTAGTGACCTAACCAATTCGCTATAGTATTACCTGAACTGGTATAACGTTACGACTCCTTGCTGTTTCTCAAGTTATAATGCATTAGTTGCTTACTGGACCCTGGCAATCTGTCTGAAATGTTGACTAGTTAGCTAGCAAACGAACTAACTACTAACTGTGAACTAATGTTTTCCCTCTACAATATGTGGTTAATTTTCAGAATGAGAGAATTAGGTGAAAATGAGGCGTTGCTTTTTTAACAAGTGGATTGGGGCACCCGAGTGGCGCAGCGGTATAAGACACTGCATTTTAGTGCTATAGGTGTCACTACAGACACCCTGGTTAGAATCCAGGCTATATCACATCCGGCCGTGATTGGGATTCCCATAGGGCGACGCACAATTGGCCCAGGGTCGCCCGGTTTGGCTGGTGTAGGCATCATTGTAAAAATAATTTGTTCTTAACTGACTTGCCTAGTTAAATAAAGGTAAAAAAATAAAATTAAAGTGTAGCCTGGCTTAAGCTGGATGCCACTATAGAGGTGAAAGGAACACCACACACTTGCCCTCTTTCTCATTTTTCCAATACAGTGGATAAAAAGGGGTATGCCAGGTGTACTCTATGCCTGAAAGAGATCAATTAGGCCAACAAAGGGTCTCATGCTCTGCGGGCTAGAACATTGTACAACAGATGTTCACAGGCAGAAGGTGTACAATGTAATAACCTGCAGTGTAGCCCAAAGATATTGCTTTTGTGTTGAACTTGACAGTACAACTTGTGTGTGAGTGAGGGGGGATAATTAAATATTTTTACCCGGTGAACGTTATTTTTGCACACATGTAGTCTTGTGCACTTGATCGATGTCTACTATAGTGGCCACTATAACCGAACAATTTGCTAGCTAGCAATATTTAGATGTGTGTGGTCACAAGCGTTCTAATATAAAGGCTGTCATGGCTAACTGCAATATTAGTGTATTGTTTTTTCTCAAGACTTGAGTGTCATTTGCAGTAAAGTCTAGGCAACAAATAACATTGGATTGCGTTCTTTACATTTTTTAGCTGTGAGTTAGGTTCACATTAACCACTTTTTATTTATTTTTACACACAGACTGAGCATGTAGATCATATATTATTTGTTGTTTAATTAGTTAAAACCTGCATTTCCCCCTAGCAGGGATTTTTTGCATGTTTCAGTGCAAATAAAAAAAAAAGTGTCACCTTTTTGGGCCCTCACTAGTTGCATCATGCTAGTGAGTAGCCAGTTAATCTTTATTTCAAGTTTAGCATACTTGGATCCATTTGCTAGCTAACAAGTTAGCTATACAGTTTCATTATTATGAACACACCCTTCTGTCTGTCTCCAATTGTTTGAACAGCATGTTAGCCGGTCTACTTTGTTCAATGTTGAAATCAAGTACCCTACCTTATTCTCCAAAATGAGACAAAGTTGCCAATCCTTATATAATTGTGTTTTAGTCTCATTGCACATTTATAAAACACAGACTAGACAGCTAGTATAACAACTGAGCATTCATTTACCAGAATCTATGTTTATTGATACTCCTGTTTTAGTAGTGTCTGCTCTGCCACAATTTGAGGAGTTGAGACATGACAAATGATATTGTTAGAAAGGTTATCTTCTCCTCTATTACAGTAAAATAATGTCGCAATGTGTTTCAGTGTCCATATGACCCATTCTGTTGGACCAAACCAGAAATGCAAATATTGAGTTGAAAACACTTGTCAGAGAGCTAGAAGTGATCTTAGGAAAAGAGACAAGACTAAAAGACAACATGAGAACAAGTGGACATAAACGCTCATAAAAAATATATATATACAGTGGGGAGAACAAGTATTTGATACACTGCCGATTTTGCAGGTTTTCCTACTTACAAAGCATGTAGAGGTCTGTCATTTTTTATCATAGGTACACTTCAACTGGAGAGACGGAATCTAAAACAAAAATCCAGAAAATCACATTGTATGATTTTTAAGTAATTCATTTGCATTTTATTGCATGACATAAGTATTTGATCACCTACCAACCAGTAAGAATTCCGGCTCTCACAGACCTGTTAGTTTTTCTTTAAGAAGCCCTCCTGTTCTCCACTCATTACCTGTATTAACTGCACCTGTTTGAACTCGTTACCTGTATAAAAGACACCTGTCCACACACTCAATCAAACAGACTCCAACCTCTCCACAATGGCCAAGACCAGAGAGCTGTGTAAGGACATCAAGGATAAAATTGTAGACCTGCACAAGGCTGGGATGGGCTACAGGACAATAGGCAAGCAGCTTGGTGAGAAGGCAACAACTGTTGGCGCAATTATTAGAAAATAGAAGAAAATAGAAGTTCAAGATGATGGTCAATCACCCTCGGTCTGGGGCTCCATGCAAGATCTCACCTCTGGGGCATCAATGATCATGAGGAAGGTGAGGGATCAGCCCAGAACTACACGGCAGGACCTGGTCAATGACCTGAAGAGAGCTGGGACCACAGTCTCAAAGAAAACCATTAGTAACACACTACGCCGTCATGGATTAAAATCCTGCAGCGCACACAAGGTCCCCCTGCTCAAGCAGGCGCATGTCCAGGCCCGTCTGAAGTTTGCCAATGACCATCTGGATGATCCAGAGGAGGAATGGGAGAAGGTCATGTGTCTGATGATTCAAAAATAGAGCTTTTTGGTCTAAACTCCACTCGCCGTGTTTGGAGGAAGAAGAAGGATGAGTACAACCCCAAGAACACCATCCCAACCGTGAAGCATGGAGGTGGAAACATCATTCTTTGGGGATGCTTTTCTGCAAAGGGGACAGGACGACTGCACCGTATTGAGGGGAGGATGGATGGGGCCATGTATTGCGAGATCTTAGCCAACAACCTCCTTCCCTCAGTAAGAGCATTGATGATGGGTCGTGGCTGGGTCTTCCAGCATGACAACGACCCGAAACACACAGCCAGGGCAACTAAGGAGTGGCTCCGTAAGAAGTATCTCAAGGTCCTGGAGTGCCTAGCCAGTCTCCAGACCTGAACCCAATAGAAAATCTTTGGAGGGAGCTGAAAGTCCGTATTGCCCAGCGACAGCCCCGAAACCTGAAGGATCTGGAGAAGGTCTGTATGGAGGAGTGGGCCAAAATCCCTGCTGCAGTGTGTGCAAACCTGGTCAAGAACTACAGGAAACGTATGATCTCTGTAATTGCAAACAAAGGATTCTGTACAAATATTAAGTTCTGCTTTTCTGATGTATCAAATACTTATGTCATGCAATAAAATGCTAATTAATTACTTAAAAATCATACAATGTGATTTTCGGGATTTTTGTTTTAGATTCCGTCTCTCACATTTGAAGTGTACCTATGATAAAAATTACAGACCTCTACATGCTTTGTAAGTAGGAAAACCTGCAAAATCGGCAGTGTATCAAATACTTGTTCTCCCCACTGTATATCGCCGAGCCCTAGCTGTATCTCACGACTCGACTCAGACAAAACTAGTCAGAGTTCCCTCAAGGTTGATGTTGATAACCTCCAGGACCAGGGTGTTGTTGTAACAGAGAATGTCAACCAACCTTATTAAATACAGTGGAAGGAGCTGAGATATGTTATGGGGTTGAATAAAGCCATTTTCTACTTGGACTGAAGTGACTATTTTTGGTCATGCTTCTCACTACTATCTGGGGATTAGTTGTAATTTTGTTGGCTCCCTTTACCCAGTTTTTACCTTTCCCAAACCCCTCTCTCCCTCCAGGAGGAGCAGAACACTGTTCCTCTGTCCACGCTCTTCAATGTGGTCGACACAGAGCGCAGCTTTGGCAACCGCTGCTTCAACCAGAGTCGCTTCGAGGATGCCAAAGATCGCTACAAACAGGTAGTATCAGAAAAACATGTTTTATGTTCTAAATGTTATGTCGTCAAATGAGCCCCTTGATTTTAGTTTCAGCATTATTTTATGATGAAGGATTACTTCAAGTGAATGTGAATGAATGAGAGGAATGATTGTGATGTTATGCTGGTTCCCTCATAAGTATTGAGTTTTTTGTAGATTTTATTTTATTGTCATAAGCTCACTGTCATGTGTAATATTTGACAAGCACACTGTTGTGCGTGTAGTGTGTGCACGCCCTACTGTGTCCGCACGCAAGTGTGCATGTGATATAAATAAATACATCAAATAACTCTTTCTACGTATGACCTCTCCATGTGTCTGGCCAGGCGGTGACTCTGCTGGGGAATCGGGAGATGGAGGACAAGGAGGAGAAGAGGAGCATCGCAGCGGTGCAGCTGCCCATCTACCTCAACCTGTCCCTGACCCAACTCCGCCTGGACAGGCCCCTGAAAGCCCTGGAGTACGGCCACAAGGCCATGGAGATTGACCCCACCAACACCAAGGCCCTGTTCCGCTGTGGTCAGGTCAGGTCAGACCCTCAGGCTGGGGGAAGTCATATTCTTGTCAATAAGCTGGGTTCATGTGTGTGTGCCTACAATATATGTAATTGTTTTTGGCATCATAGTTTGTGCTATGGATATTAAATATAGGTGAGCAGACAGGGATCTGACTCCAGACATAAATGTTCTTAAAAAAAACTTTTACAGGTTGTGCTTTTGCAAGGACCATATGTTTTATGAAGATTTACCCATTTACTAGCATCTTAAAATAATTCTAAAGCGTACATCTTCCCATTTTCATACATTTGAGATTTGCATGTTTGGTGATGGCTCACTTGTTGAAAGAATCACAGTCACAGATGTTTTAACCAGAGGGTTTTCCTCAGGCCTATTTGGAGTTGTTTGACTATGAGAAAGCCCAGGATTACCTCACGATGGCTCAGGCCAACAAACCATTCGACATCGACATCAACAATCTCTTGAGGAAGCTTGCCATGTAAGATAATATTTCTGACATTCATAGTTTATTCATTGACGTTCATTGTTTATTTCCCTAGTGACACATTGTTTCAACTACATTATTGTTATTTGTGCAGATGCTACAAGGACTATTTGGACAAAGAGAAAGAGCTGTGCTTCAAGATGTGTGCAGACTTTGTGAAAAAGTGATGTTAAGGCTATACAGTTGAGGCAAGCGAATAAAATATATACTGAACAAAAATATAAACGCAACATGAAACAATTTAAATGTTTTTACTGAGTTACAGTTCATATAAGGAAATAAGTCTGTTGAAATAAATAAATAAATCTCTAATCTATGGATTTCACATGACTGAGCAGCGGTGCAGGCATGGGTGGGCCTTGAAGGGCATAGGCCCACCTACTTGGCAGCCAGGCCCACCCACTGGGGAGCAAGGCCTAGCCAATCAGAATGATATCCCCCACAGAAAAGGGCTTTATTAAAGACAGAAATAATCCTCATGCTGTTTAATCAGCTTCTTGATATGCCACACCTGTCAGGTGGATGGATTATCTTGGCAAAGGAGAAATGTTCACTAACAGAGAGAAATCAAAGTGGATATATTTTGAGAGAAATACGTTTTTTATGCGTATGGAACATATCTGGGATTTTTTATTTCAGCTTATGAAACATGGGACCAACACTTTGCGTTGATATTTTTGTTCAGTGTATAAAGAAATAGAATTTGAACCCCTTATAAAAAATACTGAACAGCCTTACAACCAGTGGGGTAGTGGAGGGTATATGCCACATATCTACTTATTTTTCATTGAGAATTGCGTATATTGACTTCTTAATCCCCATGATGCATATTAAAGTAGTGTAGTGGAGGTATACGCCCTATCACAAGGCAGTTAACCCACTGTTCCTAGGCCATCATTGAAAATAAGAATTTGTTTCTAACTGACTTGCCTAGTTAAATAAAGGTAAAATAAAAATAATTGTAATAAGGCTGATGGAACAGATAAGAATGTTTAGTTTAAAATATTGATAAACTATTATTTCTTCACATTTTAGGCATAACAATGTGCACACTGCAGTAGGCCTATGCCTGAATGTTCCAAAATGCAAATTGCAGTAAAACACCTTTATAGAATGTGGTGCACATGCGAGCGGTTTCATGGACAGAGATGGAAATATCTGTTAGAAATTTAGAAAGAGGGGAGATCTAAACATGCAACAACTATCATGGGTTGATAATATGACTAGGATAATGTATTTTGCTGCTAGACAATGAAAGAAAGAAAACAAATAGAAAAGGAGAAAGCATATGAGGAAGTCTTTGTAAAATAATTTCCTCCACGTTTCTATGGTGGGATTTTGGCAATAGGCTACTTTGAAGCAAGATAAGACATGCCTCATAATAGGAAGTAAAACGTCCAGGTTTCAAACAATTAAGGAACAGGAAAAATATAGCGATGTTAATGATAGGCCTAACTACTCTGGTAGATGGAAAGGCTTTCCCAATAACCTTCTCAATTAAATGTTAACTAGCTACAAAGTAGCATATGGCTACCTGGCAGAATGACATCATGATTATTTGCTTCAATCCAGTAGCCATTTGTTTTGCAAACTCCATCTCATGTGCTACAGAAACACCACTAACCAAACAGTGCTAGGTGTCTGTGCACTTGAATTAAAGGGTAACTACACTCAAATAAAAATGTCTTAGATTTTTCCAGACCTCAAAAGTGGTCTCCTGTTGTGGTTTAAGCATTGTTATGGACTTATAATGTACAATTTGTTTTTTTTTTGCTTTAAAAAAGTGACTTTGAGAACAAAAACCTGATTTCTGACTCAGTTGACAGACTCATTTATCTGTTTCAATAGTAGGCCTACTATTAGCTTACTTTCACAGTACAGCTTGGGTTGGCCTGACTGTGAAAGACCAATATGGGATTCATATTTTTAGGTCATTCAGAGTGTATGCCACTGTTTCTCATATCATTTTTCACACAGGTCGCCTTTCCTTTGCCGAGTGGGCCGTTTGGGACATTTCTGGCAAAATTAGAGTATACCCACTTCTCTAGGCACCACTACACCACTGCTTACAACACCTAGCGACCTTACCAAGAGATTTTAGCCTTTTGTTGTAATGGTTTTAGAATGACAGTCACAGGGACCACAGTTTGAAAGCCTGTCCCAGCGGAGTTTTAGGCACAGTTAATTGCCTAAAACTTTGCTAGCTGAAATACACTCAGTGGCTGTTTATTAGGTACACCACCCTGTTCACGAAAATGGTTCGCCCCTACAGACTGTGTCACTGGCCGTGGCTTGCTATATAAAGCAGGCAGACAGGCATCGAGGCATTCTGTTACTATTCGATTAAACGTTAGAATAGGAAAAATTAGTGACCTAAGCAACTGAGTGTGGTGGGCAAAAACAGCTCATTGATGAGAGGTCGAAGGAGAATGGCAAGAATCGTGCAAGCTAATAGGCGGGCCACAAACAGGCAAATAACGGCGCAGTACAACAGTGGTGTGCAGAATGGCATTTTGGAACGCACAACTCGCCAGTCCTTGTCACGGATGGGCTATTGCAGCAGATGACCACACCGGGTTCTACTCCTCTCATCTAAAAACAAGAAGCGGCTTCAGCGGGCACGCGATCACCAACATTGGACAATTTAGGAGTGGAAAAACTTTACCTGGTCCGACGAATCCCGGTTCCTGTTGCGTCCCGGTTCCAGCATTACAGGCTTATGTCATGCTGATGGCAGAGTCAGGATTTGGCATAAGCAGCATGAGTCCATGGCCCCACCCTGCACATGTTAGGTTTCCATGCCCCAAAGAATTTCCAACTGTTCTCGAGGCAAAGGGTGTGCAACTTAGTACTAGTCTGTTGTACCTAATAAACTGGCCACCGAGTGTATATGCTTAAGTAATCAGACCTATTCTTACTATGACGAACTGCTTGAATTCTACATTTTAACAAATATTTTTAGGCACCCAAGCACACAGATTTTCTTTGGGAAATGTACCTTTTCTAGTTTAGTCATATTTATCTTACCTTAGAAGTTACTTTGCAGGCTGACTAGCATCTATTGAGTTGCAATGTCACATAAATGAAATGCCCAAATCAATTTGAAGTATCTACAAAACAAGTTTTGCAGCCACATAATCCCAAAGGAAGTCTATGAAAATCACTGTTCGTGTTTCACAAATGATCATTTTGATTCACATGATTTGATTCACCATGATTTAATCCCAACTACACTCAACGCAACAATTTCAAAGATTTTACTGAGTTACAGTTCATATATGGAAGTCCGTCAATTGAAATAAATTCATTAGGCCCTAATCTATGGATTTCACATAACTGGGAATACAGATATGCGTCTGTTGGTCACAGATACCTTAATATGGTAGGGGCGTGGATCAGAAAACCAGTCAGTGTCTGGTGTGAGCACGATATGCCTCATGCAGCGCAACACATTTCCTTCGCATAGAGGTGATCAAGCTGTTGATTGTGGCCTGTGGAATGTTGTCCCACTCGTCTTCAATGGCCATGTGAAGTTGCTGGATATTGGCTGGAACTGGAACACGCTGTTGTACACGTTGATCCAGAGCATCCCAAACATGCTCAATGGGTGACATGTCTGAGTATGCAGGCCATGCAAGAGCTGGGACATTTTCAGTTTCCAGGAATTGTGTACAGATCCTTGCGTGCATTATCATGCTGAAACATGAGATGATGGTGGCAGATGAGTGGCATGACAATGGGCCTCAGGATCTCGTCATGGTATCTCTGTGTATTCAAATAGCCATCGATAAAATGCAATTGTGTTCGTTGTCCATAGCTTATGTCTGCCCATACCATAACCCCACGCCACCATGGGGCACTCTGTTCACAACGGTAACATCAGCAAACCGCTTGCCCACACGACGCCATACACACTACACTGTCTGCCATCTGTCCGGTACAGTTGAAACCGAGATTAATCTGTGAAGAGCACACTTCTCCAGCGTGCCAGTGGCCGTCGAAGGTGAACATTTGCCCACAGAAGTCCATTGCGCATCAAGGCATTTCCACCACCATTTGAAAAATTCTCGCATAATTCATTTTGCCAACACGGAGAGCCCACCTTGTCTAGTGTATTTTGTTTTGTCGACATTTGGAACGTTTACGGACACATTTTCTGTTTCCATCAGGCCTGTCGTGACTTTTTTATTCAACATGTACTTTACTCACATTAAAAGGCTGGATGGTAACCTTGTATTTCTGTGCTAGCCACAGGAGGGCGCCGTATGAACAGATTCAAAGCATTGATTGATGTTTGCCACATACATTGCTTACTATCTGTATCCAGTTCACATAGTTGCCCCTTTTCACTTTGTTTTAATAAGAGATGCAGTGCCATCAGTGACCATCTAAGACAATTCAATCATCTAGCATATTTGTATAATCATGTTTTAATGTGGAATTGGAAGATGCAACATTATATCCACTGGCAGCTCACAGAGATATTGCAGTCATCTGTTCCAAAATGGATGACCGACCGAAACTTGAGTGTGATTTGTCAGAACCTGTTTTTTTCCAGAGGTACATAAATATTTGCCTATGCAAGTGTCCAAACTCCAGACTCTCATCTTCAAGTGGCAGCGTTCTCTCAAGATCAAAGGCTTCTGAGTGTAATTTGGGAATCATGTTGCCTACATGTTCTGGGTGTTCTACAGAGCTTTAGGACACTCCAGTTCTGCTGTGGTATCCTCCCTGTATCACAAGGTGGGATCTGCCCTATTTGCCTGCCAGGAGAGAGAGAGAGAGAGAGAGAGAGCGAGAGAGAGAGAGGAGCAATGTCTGGAGCTAAATTTTGGACTCACATTCTGTTGCAGGTGATGGTGTAAGGAGAACTTAAAGTCAACACCGAAGACTCACACAAGCCTTACTACATTATGTAAATATATTCACTTTGATTTCAAGAGTTTCTGTTCATTATATACCAACATTTACAAAGCTATTCTGTATACTAAATCCAACTGCAGTTGGGACACAGTGAAATGTCTTAATAATGAAAAATGTGTTTGTGTTCATCTTGTTACAATATTTTCAAGGGCCATTGTTGTTTATTGAGATATATTCACGAAGTAAAGCCTCTCCAAAACATACCATTGTCTTGTCTGAATAAACATATTCTCCAGTGATTCAAGCAAGTTTCAGATAAAGCATTCCTGGGGAAACCTGTATTGAAGGACATTTCATGGAAGCCAGTTGGAATACCATAACATGCTGGTTTTACAAGGCAGAGTTGATATACTTCTCTTTGTTTAAATCTCTTGATACCATTGACAAACTCTTTAACTAGCAACGGACATCGAAATTGTTAAGGCTTTAAAAACAACTCAAATAAATGCAGCAGTTGGAAACTGGACGTAGATACTCCAAACTTTTAGAATTGTTGTAATCCATCAGATATTGGCTGAAATATTGCACAGAAAAACACCGGGTGTATTTGCATATATTAATACATTAACATAAAAGGGTGGAACAGGGCTGCAACCACCAAACACCTGCTATGTCTACCCTACCTGCACTCACCTGCTCTGTCTACCCTACCTGCTCTGTCTACCCTACCAGCACTCACCTGCTCTGTCTACCCTACCAGCACTCACCTGCTCTGTCTACCCTACCAGCACTCACTTTCTCTATCTACCCTACCAGAACTCACCTTGCTCTATCTACCCTACCAGCACTCACCTGCTCTGTCTACCCTGACAGAACTCACCTGCTCTGTCTACCCTGCCAGCACTCATCTGCTCTGTCTACCCTACCAGCACTCACCTGCTCTGTTACCTGACAGAACTCACCTGCTCTGTCTACCCTGACAGCACTCACCTGCTCTGTCTACCCTGCCAGCACTCATCTGGCTCTGTCTACCCTACCAGCACTCACCTGCTCTGTCTACCCTGACAGAACTCACCTGCTCTGTCTACCCTGACAGCACTCACCTGCTCTGTCTACCCTACCAGAACTCACCTTGCTCTGTCTACCCTACCAGAACTCACCTTGCTCTGTCTACCCTACCAGCACTCACCTGCTCTGTCTACCCTACCAGCACTCACCTGCGCTGTCTATACTGCTTAATTTTTTACTGTTGTCACATTTCTCTTGCATAATTCAACAAGTGTGTCAATAGCAGATACCCTCGATTAAAAATCAACACGTTTGTACATCAAAATAAAGTTATTTATTCTCTTTCTTGTGATATAAGTGTCAAGAGTGTGTTAAATACCTTATGAAGCTTTACCGTTCTTAGAAATGCAACAGGAAAGACGATGTATTCCATTGAGCCCATTTCAGCAATTACCGGGTTCATGACAGTTCATTGCAAACATTTCCGTGGTCGTAACGTTAACGGGAAAAAACGACAGGCAAAAGCAAGAGTATAAAAGAGTCAAATTGAAGCAGTCAATCCAGTGAGATTTAAGTGACAAGTGGATTTTCCACCCCTCAAACACAGGAAATAGATGGCTGAAAAAGACAGATCCTCAGGTGGAAGGGGCATGGGCGTTGCTGTTTCATCTGCACCAGGAGTAGCTTTTAGGAGTTGTTCAGTAAATGAATGTTAAAATGATAGATTTTCTGTTTCATTATGCAGACAGCAATATTAAATCAATCTCTTTGGTTATGACCATATTTGGATCCGATGCCTGGCATTATGGTTTCAGAAGCCATTATCGAGGAATTGCTTCAAGCTGACTATAATTTACTTGTGGGCCTATTTCTAAGATCATATCAGGTTTTGGAAAGAGCTGTGAGCTTGATTTGACGGTGGTCCGGTGGATATTTTCTTTTAACACTGACCAACCTAAAGAGCCTAGGTGGTTCTTCGAGGTAAGATGTGCGTGCAGTGTAGAGTGGAAGCCATGTCTACGGTTATTTAGCCCTTCACCTTACCAAATCCTATAGCCTAGGGCTAGTCCTTTCACTAGGGCTGCTTTTCTGCCTCCGCTTCCTGCCACACAGTTTTGCCTTGGCGGTGCCCACTCTTCAAGCACTGAGGAATTCAATGGAGGAACTTGAAAGGTGGATCTGAATAGTCTTAAGTGGCTCCCTACCTTCATCTCTTCATTTTGTTTCCTTTATTTAGACTGGCGTGAAAGAACTGGACAAGTGAAAGTCAATTCCTGTAGGGTGTCTGCTATATTGCTTTTACCTGTGTTTTCAGATGTGTATAGATGGAGTAGGAAAGAAGGGGAAGAAGCCAAATTAGACCCGAGATCTATCCTAAATGTTCACCTGTTCTGCTTAGCTGACCGTGGGGCATGTTTGCCGGGTACTCTGCAGACAATGTGGTTTACGCCTACCGTCATTGTCCAGGAGTGAGCCTGCCATGTGTGTTTAGCGAGTGTGCCTCACCAAAGATCTTTGTCGGAGACCCTCGGTGAAACAGTGTTTGGCTTTTAACCACAAGTGAGGCAGAGAAACTCTCCCACCCGGTGTTTGTTTAAAGTGGTAGATGATCACGAGATAGCTCGCTCATTATAGCGGACCCAGAGCCATTCCAATTACTCTGTGTTATGATTGGAAGGGAAACCATGTTTTTACTGCTAAAGGAGTTAGTCAATTTAGTCTAATAGGCTAGAGGCACTCATTTTTCAATGTCTAGGTCTATAGTCATTGGTGCAGGTTGGAGGCAAACCATTATGTATGGATTGGCTGTGGTTCCGGATTTCTGTAAAACCGATTTGCCGCGGCTAAAGACATTTGCAGGTTTTTTTTCACGTAGCTGCTGCCTACGTACCTGCTGCTCAGTGTTACACTGCAGCTTCCCCCTCCTTGATCAACAATGAACACTTTGTCTGGTGCAGCCTACAAACTTCATGTTGTACACAAAAGACATGGTCAACATGTTTGTACAAACTCGCAGATAGTTTTTTTCCCCAATGCAATACTCAAGTGGGGAGTTACATGCAGCTATCTAGGCACCATATCAAACACAAGCAAGAAAGCCTCGCAATCTAATTAGCAAATGAATGTAATTTTTTTCATCATGAATTGCAAACATTGGCTAAAAACGATATGTTACTTATCCCTTTCTCTATAAAATGTCTTGCACATTTCGTTTTTAATCACTTTACAATTATTTTGGGATTCCACCCTGTAACACGTGATTGGAGTAGTCATTTCATACAAGTGCATTTTTGTCTACTTTCACACTCCTTGCCCCCTCTCCTCAATTACCTTTGACCTTTTTCAAAAAGAGGCCAGAGAGGATGGAGGAGAGAGAGGACACAGGAGTTGAGCAAATCTAATTGAGAAAAGGCCCATGCAATCAGGCGTTTGAAATAGGGTGGGAAGATCGTGTGGAGAGCAGCAACTCTCCTCTCTGACTGTTACATCCACAACAACACTAACTACAATTAGATCATTCCCAGCGGAGAACACCTGACCTGACAGAAAAACAAGCCGGGAAGAGCTAAAAGATCATGCTTTGCAAATCATTTTCAGGCTTTATCACATCTAGGTCTTAACTTGGTTCATTTTCTATCATTACTTGGTACTACAGTCGCCTCCTTCCTTTTTTAACATTTCCATTTACAGGGCACAATTAATTTGTTTTTATTGTTTTTCCATAGTATTCAATCGAGCATGTTTATATTTCGTACATTGTCAATATCAATGACAATGTCAGTGCCTATCATAAGTATTCGACCCTTTTGATTTCTTCACATTTTGTGTTAAAGTGGGTTTCAAATGGATTTAATTGTCATTTTTTTGTCTACGATCTACACAAAATACTAATGTCAAAGTGGAATGAAAATTAATATATAATCTTTACGATTAATAAAAAGTAAAACACTAATATACCTTGATTAGATAAGTATTCACCCCCTGAGTCAATACGTGTTATACACCGCTGGCAGTGATTACAGATGTAATCAATCTACACACAATACCCCATAATGACAAAGCAAAAACAGGTTTTTAGAACTGTTTGCAAATGTATTAAAATTTTAAAAAAACGTATCACATTTACATAAGTATTCAGACCCTTTATTCAGTGCTTTGTTGAAGTACATTTGGCAGCGATTACAGCCTCAAGTCTTCTTGGGTATGACGCTACAAGCTTGGCACCCCTGTATTTGGGTAGTGGCCACTGCTGCAGACATTTTTTGGTACCCTTCCCCAGATCTGTGTCTCGACACAATCCTGTCTCTGAGTTCTACGGACAAAACACATTTTATGGTCAAATACAATTAATCCAAACCAGATGCCCTTTAGAAATAGTGGTTTCGGTCAATGTTGGTCAATTGAGAAGCATCAGTCAGAGTTAGCTTTGTGAGATAAAAAAAATCTAAGTTGCGTTGAGTGGCTTTGGTTGATGCCGTTTTGCTGATGTCGCCATTCCATGCTCTGGCTGTTTGAGGCTTTGCAAACTAAGTGTGTCTGGTGCTAATGCTATCGATCTGTCCACAATCCTGCTCTGGTCCACAGGGATGTACTCTGCCTCTCGTTTTAGTTGTCATTCCCTCTGTGATCTTGTCCTCTTGACTTTAAATGAATGAGGGCAGGCTTATATTTGAATCTGGACATCCAAATTCCTTTTACTATGACTTTCAAAAGTCTGTCCAATTGCAAAGTTATGTTATTTTAAGATTTGTTTATGCTAGAGGGTGAGCAACCACATTTGTTTAGAATCCATGAATTCTGTTGAGTAATTATGTTTACAGTATAGTCTGTAATAAATAAAAAATGTTTTGAGCGTGATTCAGTCAGCATCTAAAGTGCAGTGGATTGCACTGAATCTACCCCCTTGAAAAAAAAATGCTATTCAGAACCTAAAAGGTTTCTTCAGCTGTCCCCATAGGAGAACCCTTTGAATAACTATTTTTGGTTGCAGGTAGAAGCCTTGCCACAGAGGGTTCTACATGGAACCCAAAAGGATTCTACCTGGAACCAAAAAGGGTTCTCCTATGGGGACAGCCAAAGAACCCTTTTGGAACCCTTTTTGCTAAGAGTGTCCATTTACCTTGTATTGAAAGTGCAATATTTGGACTTGTTATTGTTCATTTATGAAGATACAGGATGGAATCTGAAATATCACTACCAAGTAATGGGTTAGAGTAATTATTTGGTGTTGATGACTACATTCTATTTATTGAGAATATATATTGAGTAATGAATGGCGAAGGAGTGTTGTTGAGGTAGGGTTTTGGGAATTAGTTAGGATTTGGGAAGTCTAACCATTAACATTTCCTCTAAAGTATCTGAAGTGCTTGTCTTTGAGTGATAAAGACAGAACACTTGGCTTTGTACTCTCGTCTTTGGGACTTGAAAGGCTTGGATTTGGGTATTTTGTGCGTGGAGAGTTTTTAGTCTGGTGTGAATATATTTGCATCCATTACATTAGCCAGTGCGGGTGTGAAACCTCTCATTTAGGTTGCTCTACAGTCATGTATGGTTTGTGACGGTGTCCTTTCTGACACATTCAGCAAAAGGTCAGACCATATAATGCTGCCTTTATAAACTGTGGACACTCACTCTCACTCACGCAAAGCACAGCATTGGAGATCATCGTTGTAAACCCAGTCAGACAAGCCCCTCTTCAGTTCCTTGGGGTTCCCTGAGGCTGTTTTACAGAGGGCTGAAGAAAATGCTTATCCTACTAAAGGTTTTGAAGCTGAGGTAAACTGAACCCTGTTTTCCTTGGGGTCGTAATTGCAATTGATTCAAAATAAATACTGGATATTTTAGGCTTGCTGAATGAATGGAGCGGTTTAGTTTTCTTTGTTGGCATCCTACAAAGGTAAAATGCGTACCCCTCCACTTTTTATGCCCTCTCACCCTGTCCACATTAAAGGCATAACTGTACACCCACAATATCAGTATCAGCAACATTCAGAATGTGCTCCTTTTCAGATGATTTAATGATGATTCTGATATTCTTCGTCTTTTGATATATTTTCCTGTAAATACACATTCAAGTTTAAGTTGATAAAATAACCTAATGTAATGTTGTACAAAGGCAGTTTTCACCTGTCAGCCCCCCTTTCTCTGAAGACTTCCTCCTGTGCAAAAGGCTCAGTGCCTATGTATACCCAACCGCTGGCTACGTTCCTTTTCAAACTTTTGAGACGCTCCATCAAGTTACTAACCTATCATCCAAGATTTGTCAAAGTCAATTACTCCCCTAATAAGTTCCCCTTTAAGTTGAGAAGCAGACTGCCAATCATATGAGTTAGATACGCTGAGGGTTTGTATGTTAAGCCCGCTGGAGAGTGCGTCTGAACTCTCACCACATCCATATAACTCAGTCCCAAAGTTTTGTCCTCTTTTTGTCTTCTTTTTCATGCCAACGGTTGGCAGCAAAGAGCAGTGTGTTTTTGTCTTGATACAGTAGTTCTCTCCAGGGTGACACCCTGTCAAAGGGTTGGTCAGTCTATCAAGCATGTTTTATCCACTCATTGTGCTTACATTCAAGTTTTACACTGTAATTACACAGGTTGGTGTACAATTTAAGGTGCATCTCAATTGTCTAACTTTGTACCCTAGGTGTGTGTTACAGATACCAGTCCCAGGGTATAATATTCATATGAAAAGCATCATTTTTATGTATTGCGATGAAACTGTAAAAAGGTTTTATGAAGATGCTCAAACGCCTACTTAAGTTTTCGACCTACCACAATGCAAGCCCATTGCATGTCTAGACAGTACAAGCCCATTGCAGTTCTGTTTGTGTACACAGGCCTTCGTGCAAACTCTGAGCAGATAGCGCCTTCAGATGGAACAAGCCGATAAGGTCTACACAAAGGGATCAGCTCTATGCCTGAGCTCTTGTTCCTGAGGAGGAGACGATGGAACCCAATGAGCATCCATAGAGGAAGGCCAGCCAGATAAGATAGCGCTGCCATGGAGTCTGCAGAGAGGCAGGACCAACGGAGCCACCCAGCAACAACGAAGATATTATCAGAAACTGTGATACCATTTACTCTCTGGGTGAGGTAGACCACACCGAGCTGAGACGATGACGTTAGGGGCTTGACACACTTGACAGTTTGTATGTACTTAAAGATGAAGAGGATGCAGTGGGTTAAAAACACTCCCAAACCTACAGCAACATCAGAAGTAATTGTTGGCCTATGCTTTTAGTTACATAGCCCATGGGTGCCAATGCTCTCTTGGGGTAGATGGAGGTACGGTCAAAATCACTCAGGTGATGATGGCACATCAAACGGAGCTCCAAGAAACGTCTAAGATTAGTTGTGTCCTGGGAGTTGGATGACCAGAGGGGCACGGTTTCACTACCATGCCTGTTCTGCTGGGTCTACTTTAATATACCAGTGGTGCTGACAGAAACGTGGCCTTTGAGATGTGCGAGCTCTCACTGTTGTGAGTGTCAACCCTCACTCCCCTGGAGTGTATGAGCCAGAGAGAGCATTAGGGTTTGTGGCACTCACAGGGTGAGAGAACCAGCCAAGTCAGRCAGCCAATTCTGCCCCAGCCAGTATCAAGGCCAAGAAGACAGCCACGCTATAGAGAAGCCTCCGAAACATGTCTAACCAGGCGCATAGGGAACAAGCTGATGAGAAAGTAGAAACACACTCTARTCTTAAATCAACTCTGCCTGGCATTATGATTTGTGAGTAATCATTTATGAAAACACTCCTAGGCCATTTGCGTATATTCGACCACATCCTCTCAACCCCTTTTGGCGGATCAATGTCCTATTCATAACATCTGGTGGTGCCTCAATCCCCCCCATTTTTTTCAGGTTTAGGAAAAAGGTTGTTTTTCTTTTCCTCTCGCTGCTCTTCCCTCTGATTAAACACACTCCCTGCTGTTTTGGAATTGCAGCGCACTGAAGATAGAGAGAAGGAGGATGTTTCCTTTCTTTTCCCCTCCAATACAGAAGTGGCTTTGTCAAGGAGCTGATTGCTTATCACCATATCTTGGAGATTCGGTTCCTGCCACCACAAGCAGGGTATGAGGGCTCTCCTCAAGGTATGAGAGCTCCTCTCTCTGTTGGGGTCAAGTATATGTAGGCTTATATGTCGAGGGGCGGAGAAACCTACAAGGGGACGTCATAAAACCAGTGGTGTTTTTGTTCAGGCCTCTTTCCTTGCATATAAAGCGGAGGGCCCTTTTTTTCTCTCGGACCCTCTGTATAATTACTTGCAGATTTGACAGCTCAGCTTTTCCCCGATGTTTTTCTTGAAGGATTTCAAATGGAGCTGAAGCGAGTTCTTCCAAAGACTACAACCTTTTCATCTTGAACATTATTTGGGTGATTGGTTTTTGGGTAGACTAATGCCGACATGGTTACCTTGTTGGGCACAGAGGGTCATTGTTGATGTAAATATTATGCTCCCTGCTTTCTCTGGTGTGGTGAGCTATTTGTTCATGTAGAGCAGGGTTAAATGGCACAGGCACAGTCCCTTGCCAGCCTGTGGATGGATGGAGTGATACAGAAGGAGGAGAAGGTTGATGGATGAGATGGGCAGAAAGGACATAACAAATAAAGGTTATTCCTGGGTCGATTTTGAAATCCTACTGTCATTTTTAATATCACCAATATTATCAAGGAGTTTAATTGTTTTGTTGTTGAGAAATTGCGAATAATGATACAATATACTACATTTGAAATGATCTTTGTCCTAAGGCTAAGAGGTTGGTTTTAAGGAAAACAATGAATCAGGGGGGTTGAATGTACCCTTCAAGGCAGGAAAAATATTGTATATGGTCCTCATCTCAACCTTTTGATTGGCCTACAGAGATGTCATTTTCCCACATGCCAAAGCTACCCCGCACAGCTTCCCTTGGCCATCTGAGACCACTTGATGCAGCTCCAGCCGCTGTGTGGAGACATCAAAATGCAACATTTTCTCATGGGATATYTAGCAAACAGCATGGCGAAACGTAGCCCCAGGTCTGTTTCTGATGATTGCGCCTCCATTCTCCCTTAAATGCCCACTCTAGTCCCCAGCATTTAGAACAATTAAAAGAGAAACACAAGTTTCTGTTTTTACATGCACCCTGCAGCATAAATGCCCCATTTCTGCTGGCTCCAACTGAATACACACTTTGTATTCAATAGACCTATAAAAAGGGSCCACTTAATAAAAAGAMAAATAATTGTTCCAATCACATGTCCAGTTGTAGTGACCTGCAAGGCTGTGGTTTATTTTTAAATGACCTTTCTTGGCATCAGTGTTTTTAAACCCCCACACAAATGATCGTTGGTCAGAAATGTAAGATTTGAACCATACACAATAACTGAGAGCACCATAAGGTGTTTAGGTAAATATCTTGGTGTTACAGTAACTAAGTTACACTACATGACCAAAAGTATGTGGACACCTGCTCATCAAACATCTAATTTCAAAATCATGGGCATTAATTTGGAGTTGTTCCCCCTTTGCTGCTATAACAGCCTCCTCTCTTCTGGGAAGGCTTTCCACTAGATGTTGGAAAATTGCTGCTGGGACTTGCTTCCATTTAGCCACAAGCATTAGTGAGGTTGGTTTATTAGGCCTGGCTCACAGTCGGCATTCCAATTCATCCCAAAGGGTTCGATGGGGTTGAGGTCAGGTCTCTGTGCAGGCCAGTCAAGTTCTTCCACACCGATCTTGATAAACCATTTCTGTATGGACCTCGCTTTGTGCATGGGGGCATTGTCATGCTGAAACAGGAAAGGGCCTTCCCCAAACTGTTGCCACAAAGTTAGAAGCACAGAATCGTCTAGAATGTCATTGTATGCTGTAGCATTAAGATTTCCCTTCACTGGAACTAAGGGGTCTAGCCCAAACCATAAAAAACAGCCCCAGATCATTATTCCTCCTACACCAAACTTTACAGTTGGCACTATGCATTGGGGCAGGTAGCGTTCTCCTGGCATCCGCCAAACCCAGATTCGTCCATCGGACTGCCAGATAGTGAAGAGTGATTCATCATTCCAGAGAACGTGTTTCCACTGCTCCAGAGTCCAATGGCTCGGGAGCCCAAAGCGTGCCACTCGGGAGCCCAAAGCGAGGTCCATGCAGAAATGTTTTGTCGAGATCGGTGTGGAAGAACTTGACTGGCCAGCACAGAGTCCTGACCTCAACTCCATCGAAACCCTTTGGGAGGAATTTTATTGCCGACTGCGAGCCAGCCCTGATCGCCCAACATCAGTGCCTGACCTCACTAATGCTCTTGTGGCTGAATGGAAGCAAGTCCCCATAGCAATGTTCCAACATCTAGTGGAAAGTCTTCCCAGAAGAGTGGAGGCTGTTATAGCAGCAAAGGGGGGACCAACTCACTATTAATGCCCATGATTTTGGAATGAGATTTTCGACGTGCACATACTTTTGGCCACAGTGTATGTTTTTCTTTTTCCTCGTTGTTACCCTCTTTTCAATACGGAGGAGAAGAATCAGAGCTTTATGCTAGTGAGACCTGGTGTTTATGCAAAAGCACTGGTAGAGGGGGAACAAGGGGGACAGCATTAGGAGAGGAAGGAAGGTGAGAAAAAGGGACAGCGTTTAGGAAGGGACGAAAAAGAGAGAGGAGGTGGGGAGGTGGGAGAGAAAGACCTCTTTGAGTGACAGGACATTGGGAACCTGGAGCGGTGTGTTGGAGCCTGTAGCTCCAAGGAAAAAATCCTGAGAGCAGGGGGATGGCGCCGAGGCTCAAGTCAAAGACATCATTGAGAGGAACACTGTAGTAGGGGTAGGAAACAGACACTGGTTCTACTGTACTCTGTGCATTGGTGTGTGTGTGTAGAGTATGTGCATGTGTGTCCATCAGTCTTTCTATGAGTAGGAAGGTGAGAAAAAGGGACAGCGTTTAGGAAGGGATGAAAAAGAGAGAGGAGGTGGGGAGGTGGGAGAGAAAGACCTCTTTGAGTGACAGGACATTGGGAACTGGAGCGGTGTATTGGAACCTGTAGCTCCAAGGAAAAAACCCTGAGAGCAGGGGGATGGCGCCGTGTAGATAATATAAAACATTCATCCCATGATCTGAAAGTGTTTGAATTGATAGATTGAGTTTGATTTTGCCTCATGCACAATTTTATCAGTTGAAAATGAATCAATGTGCACTGAGCTTTAAATTATTGATGTTTAGCTTTCTAATTTGAATGAATCTGTTCGTTTGGACAACACATTGAGATGGAGTTGATATTGGGCTGTGGACTTGTGTATGTCTCCCCTCTTCGTGAGAGTCTAGGCCTATACCCATTTACACCTCTGTCTCATAAATGTCACATCCCAGTGACAGTCCGTCTGACCTGAGCTGTGCATGTCCTCTGTGACACATATCTGGCCCCCCTGTTACCATCTGCCCCCTTAGTGGGCACTGCTGCCTGCCACGCCCTGGCCCAGCCACTCCGGTCATGTCTCGATGGCATACAGTTCATGTCAAATTGTTGTTGTTGTTGTACCTAACCCTTACCCTTTTCCTAACCTTAACCTAATTTTCCTATCCTGCTGTGTGAGTTCTCCTTACCCATTCTCCTCTCCTTACCTGAAAAGTCAATTCTGACATACAGAATTGTAAGCTGTATACCATCTAGTCAAAACCAGCCACTCACTGCCGGTCATGGAGATGCCACCTGGCCCCTCTGTCCGTCCACACTGTATTAATAGGACTTGTTTGGCATGCCTGCCTTGCTGGTAACCGAAGCCGGGGAGGGAGGTGATAGGGTTAGGAGGGGAGGGGGAGAAAAGGGGAGAACCAGAGCAGAGGGAGGGGAAGGAGAGAGTAAATGGGAGGAAGAGGCGGGCGATATATCTTAATCTGCCACCGTCGCATCAGGCGTCTCTTGTCCTCCAGCAGTCAGTCTCATGTGCCAGTGGCCTTTCCTTTCCTTCAGCTGGGGCTAATATAAGCCCCCCTGTCTCCACAACCCCTGTTCTCACCTCTGCTCCCATCTTTATCCCCTGCTGGGCCGCAAGCTGAATAAAACAATAGGACGAGTGCCCCAACAAATCCACAGATGACGCAATCTCTACTGCACTCCACACTAGAGGTCTTCACGGGACCATAAAGTTGGACCCGTTCCGAAATGGACCTAGGACTTTCCCACCCGGACTCAATATGCATAAATTTTGATTTAAGCTACTTTATTAACTGGTGCTGATAAAGCGCAAGATGAATGAGAGCAGACATAACATAGTACATGTAAATCCGGGACACTCAAATTAGTATGCTATGTTACGTTTGGTATGGTTACATAAGACAGATGGTTACTTAAGGCAAAAATGAAAGAAGGGTGATTGGTGGGTGTATAATGTGAACATCTAGCCACCCAAAGGTTGCAAGTTCGAATCTCATCATGGACAACTTTATAATTTTAGCTAACTAGTAACTTTCCAACTACTTACTACTTTTTAGCTACTTTGCAAATACTTGGCATGTTGGCTAACCCTCACCCTAACCCTAACATTAACCCTTTTAGCTAACCCTCACCCTAACCCTAACCTTAACCCTTTAACCTAACTCCTAAACTTAACCCTAACCTTAACCCTAACCCCTAGTTTAGCTAACGTTAGCTACCTAGCTAGAATTCATAACATATCTTACGTTTGTCAAATTCGTAACATATTGTACTTTTTGAAAATTAGTAACATATAATATGAATTGTAATTTGTAACATATCATACAAAATGGGTGCTGGAGATACACAAATTAATACATACCATACAAAATGTAAGATATCATACTAAATACAGTGTCATGGATTAAAATGCTCTGAGACCAGGTTGAGGAYAGAGGTGCTGCTCTAGCAGGCGGGGGAGGGGCCATACTGTGAGCAGGGACAGCAACCAACCAAGCCGACTCACGCTAGAGTAGACTAATAGCTGCAATATCTAGGTTATTTATCATCAAATATGATTAGGTGTCTTGACTGCATCAAACCGGGAGAAGCTAGTTAGGCTACAGTGCATGCACTTCCTCATTCTACAGTTACAGATAACAACTCCATTCAGAGTATTAAGTAAAAGCCTACCTATTAGCTCTTGGTCGTTTTAGCCTATCCTTCTCATTCCATCGATTAGATATCTCCTTTTTTATTTTACCAGGTAAGTTGCCTGAGAACACATACTCATTTATAGCAACAACCTGGGGAATAGTTYAAGGGGAGAGGAGGTGAGTAAACCAATTGGAAGCTGGGGATGATTAGGTGGCCATGATGGTATGAGGGCCAGACTGGGAATTTAGCCAGGACACCAAGGTTAACACCCCTACAATAAATGCCTTGGGATCTTTTAGTGACCAAAGAGAGTCAGGACACCCGTTTAACGTCCCAGCTGAAAGACAGCCTCCTACACAGGGCAATGTCCCCAATCACTGTCCTGGGGCATTGAGATCTTTTTTTTAGACTAAAGGAAAGAGTGCCTCCTACTGGCCCTCCAACATTACTTCCAGCAGCATCTGGTCTCCCATCCAAGGACCAACCAGGGTTGACCCTGCTAAGCATCAGTAGCAAGCCAGCAGGGTGGTATGCTGCTGGTATTCTAACTTTTGCCACACATGGAGTCTCTATGACTGTAGCCTATTGCTGCTTTGATGACTTATGATTGGCCAACAACAAGCTACACGCGCCACTCTCCATTCTTGTGAAAAGCAAGAGCAGCAGCATAAATGTTCAAATATATCTTTCTCTACTGCAGCAGTTGCCTTTGAATGTGTACGGCCCTTTCGGACAAGTCAGTTAAAATGACACATACCTGAGACCTGTGACAATCACATCAGAGCCGACCCAGACCCGTGACATTGTTTAGGATTCTGGATCCGGACATGCTCGGGTCCCGGATCGGGTCTCGTGTATTCGGGTACAGGTGGATCCGTGAAGACCTCTACTCCACACACTGCTCTTTCCCACCTGGACAAAAGGAACTTGAGAATGCTGTCTACAGCTTGACTACAGCTCAGCGTTCAACACCACAGTGCCCTCATCACTAAGCTAAGGACCTTGGGATTAAACACTTCCCTCTCCACCTGGATTCTGGACTTCCTGATGGGCCGATCCCAAGTGGTGAGGGTAGGGAACAACACATCCGCCAACACGGGGCCCCCTCAGGAGTGCATGCTTAGTCCCCTCCTGTACTCCCTGTACACCCACGACTGCGTGGCCGTGCATGACTCCAACACCATCATTACGTTTGCCGATGACACAATGGTGGTAGGCCTGATCACCTACGATGATGAGACAGGCTACAGGGAGGAGGTCAGAGACCTGTCTCTTATACACATCTAGATGTGTATAAGAGACAGACCCACGACTGCGTGGCCGTGCATGACTCCAACACCATCATTACGTTTGCCGATGACACAATGGTGGTAGGCCTGATCACCTACGATGATGAAACAGGGCTGTTTCCATTGACCCCCTTTTTTTGTTGTTGCATGGACTCTGTTGCACTGGCTGAATGCACACTCACTGGACTCTACTCACACACTCACACATACCATACTGACACAGCAACACAGACACACACACATGCATATTAACACACTTTCACACTCTTTACACATGTTGCTGCTGCTACTCTGGTTATTATATATCGTGATTGCCTAGACACTTTTACCCTTACCTACATGTACAGTGCCTTCGGAAAGTATTCAGACCCCTTGACTTTTTCCACATTTTGTTACGTTACAGCCTTATTCTAAAATTGATTAAATTCCCCATAATTCCCACACAATTCCCCATAATGACAAAGCAAAAACAGGTTTTTATAAATGTTTGCTAATTTATTTAAAAAAAACTGAAGTATCAKATTTAGATAAGTATTCAAACCTTTACTCAGTACTTTGTTGAAGCACCTTTCGCAGCGATTACATCATCAAGCCTTATTGGGTATGACGCTACAAGCTTGGCACATCTGTATTTGGGGAGTTTCTCCCATTCTTCACTGCAGATCCTCTCAAGCTCTGTCAGGTTGGATGGGGAGCGTCGCTGCAAAGCTATTTTCAGGTCTCTCTAGAGATGTTCGATCGGGTTCAAATCCGGGCTCTGGCTGGCCCATTCAAGGACATTTAGAGACTTGTCCCGAAGCCACTCCTGCATTGTCTAAGCTGTGTGCTTAGGGTCGTTGTCCTGTTGGAAGGTAAACCTTCGCACCATTCTGAGGTCCTGAGCGCTCTGGAGCAGGTTTTCATCAAGGATCTCTCTGTACTTTGCTCTGCTCATCTTTCCCTCGAACCTGACTAGTCTCCCAGTCCTTGCCGTTGAAAAAACATCACTACGGCATAATGCTGCCACCACCATGCTTCAGACGTGACACTTGGCATTCATGCCAAAGACTTCAATCTTGGTTTCATCAGACCAGAGAATCTCGATTTAGATTTAGGTGACTTTTGGAAAAGTCAAAGCGGGCTGTCATGTGCCTTTTACTGAGGAGTGGCTTCCGTCTGGCCACTCTACCATAAAGGCCTGATTGGTGGAGTGCTGCAGAGATGGTTGTCCTTCTAGAAGGTTCTCCCATCTCCACAGAGGAACTCTAGAGCTCTGTCAGAGTGACCATTGGGTTCTTGGTCACCTCCCAGACCAAGGCCCTTCTCCCTCGATTGCTCAGTTTGGCCGGGTGGGAAGCTCTAGGAAGAGTCTTGGTGGTTCCAAACTTCTTCCATTTAAGGATGATGGAGGCCACTGTGTTCTTGGGGACCTTCAATGCTGCATAAATGTTTTTGTACTCTTCCCCAGATCTGTGCCTCGACAAAATCTCTGAGCTCTATGGAAAATTCCTTCGACCTCATGGCTTGGATTTTGCTCTGACGTGCACTGTCAACTGTGGGACCTTTATATAGACAGGTGTGTGCCTTTCCAAATCATGTCCAATCAATTGACTTTATTTGAATAGCAATATTGGTCTATAGGGTTTATAGCTGTGGTTTACTGATAGTCTCAACATTGATGGTGGGAAGTGGCTTATTTTTTATCATTGTGGGTAAGACTATACTTTAGAAATGAGAATAATTATTGGAGTACTTTTATAATCTATATTAATGTGCACTGGCATGCTCAGTCAGCTGATCTACACTGTTTCTTTCTTTTAGGTTGTTCTCAAGAACTATTTTGCTGTGCACTGCTCAAGGGCTTACAGCTCACATGTCTAGCCCCTCTAGGGAGTCGACAAGCCAGGCTCATGCTCTAAATGTATTCCCGTGGCTGTGATATAAATATCTGCTGTCTGTTCAGGCATGAGAGACGGGACTGTGTGTGTGTTTGTGTCCCGTAAAGACACTGCCCTTGAGTAAAGAGGTGGCCCCAGAGGCGGTGACAAGTGAGGTGGAAGCACCCCTTCCAGGTATTTTTCCCGCTTCTGCAGAGGAGATCTTAGTCGTGCAATTTTACATCTAACTAAGATGTTTGGGGAAGTATTTCTTAAGTGAAAAAATGTGCATAAATGATTTGTCTCACATTGAATGACAACAAACACTTTATTGAAGAATCCCTACTGTTGCCCAATCACCGACGAAGGGGCGTAGACTTGAGAATGCCTCGAGAAACGTTTGTGCACGAACAAGCAAAAAAAACCTTGGCGGAGACCAAAACGAACAAAAATGTCACAAAATGTAGTCATAATATACAGTATGCACAAACTGTTTCCCGAACAGTTTAGTCTAGGAAACTATGGATGCCTTAACTGCTGCTGCCACATACGTATGTTTCCATCCCTCAGGTCCTAGTGGGACATGAGAGTGAGTGAGTGTCTGTTTMCTTAGTAGAGACCTCTTGGGCTGAGATGTTTTGCCCCCTCCTTTACCTAAACTGAGTTTGTAGCAAAGGTGAAGAAGAATGAGGCTGTAGGCCTATATTCCACACTGCTGGTATAAGTCTCACATTTGAAGATTTTTTTCCCTCCAATGTCTGATTTCTCTAGTAACAAGAGGGGACTATTTAATGGAGTCTGCTGCATCTAGAGCCCAGACTCCTGACAGTTTCTGTTCAAATTTCCCAAAATATTTGCTTTCCTTGGCATCCTGCATTCTGTTCATAGTTCTGAGGAGGCCAAACGCGTGCAGCTACTGCCAGGTTTGCTCTATTTCAGGGCAGAAGCCAGCAGAAGACCGCAAACACCATGTCGTCTTGGCCTGTGGTTGAAATAGGCAAATTCACCATCTCTCTACTTCATCTGCCCCTAAAGCCATACAGGTCACTGTGGTACCACACCAAGTTTGATTGAGAAGGCAGATGTGTTTTCCAAGCAAAAGAATTGGACGCTTTTGTGGACTGTCACTCATTAGGGAAATCGATGACTTATGTGCAAAGCATTTAGAGCGAGACGCTACACAAACACGCTCGTCCTTAATGAAAATAAGTGGCAGGGAAAGACACCACACATGTTGTAAAAGGCAGGTCTGTCTGGAGACACAATGTAAAAGTAATATGTTTTTTTCAAGTAAGAATACCAGTATTGAGTTTTCACTGAGCCAAGATGGAAACTATCTTGTTTAAACTTTGTCTCTGGGTGGAGCAGTCTTCCTAAATAGGTTCTGAACAGATTAATTAACCATTGTCAAATATTTCCTGTATGTTCTTGTTTTTAAATTGTTTTTCCTTGAAACTGTATGAAACCTTCATCTTCTGAAACCTGGACAAAATGTGGTCAGGGCTAATTGTGCAAATCTGGCTTTGAATCTCCAACCAAGTAGTTTAATTTTACTGAAAGAAGTTAAATGGCTGGGCTATTATCGATTCTCTTCATTCATATTCATGTATGCACCCTAAAGCTAAGCTCTGATACAACATTATAGCCTTGTTTCACCAAACTTTGGTATAGAATAGTACATTGTTCTCATGTCTACCTCATGAATCTGACCAATTACCTGTCTTTTAACTAATTCCACCTATTACGACGAGACAGTAGGTCTTTTGTGAGGGCAGCGTTGTGCTCTGCTGTGAGTACAGTTGTGTCTTAGTGTTTGAGAGTATGACAGCTGGCAGATGGGTAATGGGGTGGTGAAAAGATTAACCTTTGAAATCCTAGTGGCTACCATGGGTGTCAACCAATTAGAATGTCACATTTCTCTATGCTTAAAAAAAGTTATGGTTCCAACTGCTACTCCTAAAACAATATATATATTTGGACACTGTGAATTTATGGAGTGTAGATGTAGGATTTTTAAAATTTCCATTCAAGCTAGAATCCTTAGTTGCTACATCAATGTTTTGACTTTTAAATTAATGGTATACTGTGTAGGCTACCCATTGATTCTTGAAGAATATAACTTATAAATGCCTCATGAGCTTAGTTCAACTGTCATACCCCATCAGAACCCAAAATATTAGCTTGTTTTACTTCAATGTTTGTAAACCACGTAGTGACGTTGGATTAATTGTGACGACTGCTGTTCATCGAATGATTAACTGTTTATAATTACATGGTTAAATGAATCAGGTAATTATTAACTCAGTAAACTATGGCACCATGGGAAAGTTTGGCTTTATTGAGTTTCTATTTCCCAAATGAACTCAAAGAATATCAGAATATCAATTTTACAACAGCTGCTAATTAATTAATTTCCTCTACAGTCTCATTCTGAACGTCGCATAATCCGGGAATCTGCACAAACCCGAGTCCCACTAAATAAGTCCGTACCACACCAATTGAGTTTATTATTTATTTACTAACAAGCTAAAATGATAATATAAGATACACATAGACAGTCTGGGCTATTGATTAGAACTTAGTACAATGAAACAGGTCCCTAGCAGGCCAACACAATATGACACGTGTTACACAAAATGGGGATTTCAAAAGAGAGAAAAGCACACTTGGGTACATTTGTAAACTATGTTTAGTTTAGCCCTAACCTTGCCCTGAACTGCCGCTCTTATGGGTCAGAATATAATGATGTAATTACGTGTAGAAGGTCTCCGATGGGGTATCTCTTCGTGGACCGGGTTCGCCTTCTCCTCTGATGACGGCACTTCTTTGGTTACCGGGTCTAACTGTCTGATTGTCCTCACGATGTCAGTGTCCTTTGTATAGGGTGGTCTGTTTCCTCACCCTTGTTCTGAAAGAGGGGTCTTCTGAGGACGGCTAATCAGCCATATAGGTGGTTCCAGCATGGGAATGAAAGCAGAGTAGACACACGATTCCTTGGAGACAATATCCGGGTGGTCCTGCTTGAATTCACCATCTTAGACACAGCTACTCATCCGTAGCATAGATTGTAAAAAGGTTCCTTTGTCTTCTTCAACCATGTGTTGTGTTTTGGGGTTACAAATAATCAGACCTTGACTGCAGTTCGTGGTCACCTAGTCATAATGTTAATTCTTAACTCGCATGTTTTATGCCCTCAGGTCAGAAATTGGCGTTTCTGCCCTTATGGCAAGTTCTCTGGGCGTAACTAGTTACGAGGCAAGGTCTGGATTTTACTCAGATCCAATTTAGACAACTAACATCACATTTCATCTTTACAAAAACATCCTCTTTGATCTGGACATTTTCACACAACGTACATTATGCAAACATCGGGTGCATATTGTGAAAACTATTCAAGTTACAATGTTTTTGTTATAACGTCATCATTTAACTTTTAATAACATAACAAAAACGACATTCATTTTCATATGCCATCTATCGTCATTACTACCATTTTGGCTGACGAAACATATTGTCCGAAAGTTAATTTATTGCATGTTACTGTTCTGAGGTAGGTTCTCCATAGGCCCATCATACATTCCATTCCTCCACAGTGAGAGGACAAAGGGATTTTGTCTGCTGCCTTAAGATTTACAATGGGCATGAGGTGTCATAAACCCCCCACCTCCATACCTCTGGATCTCTCCCCCTCTGGCGGGTGTGGTCCACAGTAACCTGACCCTAACAGGCCAGTCATGACAGCTATGTAAATGTAAACAAGCACTGTATAGCCTCAAAACATGGTTAAACTATAATGTTGATATAATGGATGGTCAGTCCTTGCATCCATAGCTCTGTCTATGGATTTGAGAGTGGCTACATTTCTCCAGGCCCATCCCTCAACTTTTTACCAAAACTAAGGTGGGGCGACCGCTTTGTTATTATTTAAATTAAAGATTCTAGCTTTAAGCATGTCATATAACATGTAATTTTGACATTATCAAAATTGTTCCCTCACTTATGTATGGCTTTTTTTGTGTGTCATGTTTCTTAACTCGACCACAACCATAAAGGCAAACCTACTAATAGTAACACAATCAGAGATGAGTAAATGATGTGGTCTCTGACACAGGCTCTAGCACCACATCAAAATATACATGTTTTAATTTTTTATTCTCTGCGTATATAACTCAAACTTCTCTTGAACTACAGAATCATTAGTCAGTGCCCCCACAGTTTGTGCCTTTGACCAACATGGTAGATTAGTCCTATGAAACACACACGCACACACACACCCTTTGTGTCAGTGCAGCAGCCTGTTAGTTTAAATAAGTTAGCTAATGGTGAAGTTTATGAAAAAGCTCTTCCCCATCCTGATGCCTACAATTTTAACATTGACTGATTGCTCTTGTAGCTGCGGTTTCCCTTTCTTTATTTTCTCCACATCCAGCGAGCGCAAAGAATAGCCCCTTTCATGGCAGGCTGAAGAAGACTTGCGGAGTACGTGGAAAGCGCTGCTTAAACAGCTCTCAGCCAAAACAAAAACAGCCGCCAAAAGGAATCCCATTTCATTTAAATGAGCAGGAAATTGACCCGTCGGAGAAAGAAAAAAAATAAGCCAGTGAGTGGTGAACCGATCCTGTAGTCTGTGGGAACGTGACAAGTGGGCCTGCTTTCCTAAGTGCCTTCAGGAACGGGGACGTTTTTTGGGGAGTCTCGCTCTGGCACTCAGAGTGCACTCTCCTGTGCAAGGCTGCTTAGCATGACAATGGAGCTGAGAGATGGGTTCTGGGAAACAGGTGCCGCTCTTGTCACCCCTCCGACCCGCAGTTTGGTCAAGAGGGGAATTGATATGGGTTAGCCTAATAGAGAGGTACCCTGGCCTCATGTAGGCCTAGGCCCAGAGATGGAGAGGTTTTCATATGGAAAACATGGCCCTAGTAATTTTGTCCAAACAAAACAGACAATCAAATAACCCTGTGTATAGAAGGACCTTCTATAGGTTTTGTTACTGCACCATTAATTGGAAACTGTCAAAACACAAGGCTGTATGCCTCAGGAGGAGGAAGAGAGATGAGGGGGTTCTGACTGAGCCTATATGGAGAACAACATGGGTTGTTCTGTTTCCCTTCAGAGTCTCTCAGTACTAGGCAGACGGTGATGTTGCAAACAGATGGTTTTGCACGACCACCATAAGCAACTATCACTTTCTCAATTGTTTTTGAGAAACTGATAGATGAGATGGCAATTGAGTACAAGCACAAAGTATTTACAAATTCATACAAAGCAGGTGTTATGCTGCAGTTCATATACTGAGCTTCCAAATGTTAACTAAAGCAATTGATCAATGACTAGTGGAAGCCTATGACTCCTCTTTCTTCTATGTGTGCAATGCACCATGGATGGGTGCTGTGTGGAAAGTGACCACTAGATGGGAACAATAGGCCTTCAACTCTAACTGTTCCAGTTAACCCCATGTCATACAGCCACTGCTCAGTAAGAGAGACACAGCTATCTGACATGGACTGAATAAAAAGAGCCATCATTATAGTCCAAACTTCATTGAGCTTAAACCTCAATTACATTTAGATTGCAATCATCTGCCCCTTGTTAATAGGGAATGGCCCAGTATCCTAGGAAATTAGTTTTTCAGGCTCTATGCTAATTGAAATCTATTTTGATGAGGACAGGGGCTGGATTACATTTAAACAAAAAGCAAAAAAGATATAGGACAAAACACACATCAAGATAAGAGAGACACCACAACCCTACATAAAGAGAGACTTAAGACAACCACATAGCATGGCAGCAACACATGACAACACAGCATGGTAGCAACACAACATGACAACAAAATGGTGGCAACACAACATAGCAACAGCACAACATGGTAGCAGCACAAAACATGGTACAAAATACTTCATGTTCACCATCAGGTTGCACAAAACCTAAGCTATTTTCACTTAAGGCCACTGATGGTAGCAACACAACATGACAACAAAATGGTGGCAACACAACATAGCAACAGCACAACATGGTAGCAGCACAAAACATGGTACAAAATACTTCATGTTCACCATCAGGTTGCACAAAACCTAAGCTATTTTCACTTAAGGCCACTGCGTGGAATGTCGATAAAAAAATTTTTTAACAGGGAGTAATATACTGTAATGAAACAGGCAGGGAGCAGGTCTCGAACCCTCGACCTCCTAGCCCGAGGTCCGGCGCGCTATCGACTGTGCCGCAAAAGCATGCTCAAGCGGCAGAGTCGATTTCCGCGCTTATAAACCCAGGGTCGTTACAATACGCACTTTCATTACATCAACCGCGCTAGGTGACCAATAGATGAATTTGGCCCATTATTGAATTCCCACCTCGTATTTTCTGCGTAAAGCCAGTAAGAAAAAGTCATTTGAGAATGAGTTTTTTTAGGCGGGGCGACACAAGCTCGTCACTTAATTCCCGCCCTGTTATTGAAGAGGCAGAGAGAGAGCACAGAAAAAGATAATGCACTCAAGCGATTGAGGGAGAGCAAGACAGACAGAGCTGGACAACTTTACTATTTTTAAACGACCCAGTATCCCTCCGTGCTGTGCGCTTGTGTGGTTACAAACAGGAGCCTACTAACATGGGATTCTGAATTGCCTGTCAACTAAAAATCTATTCGGAAAATAAGGACATTACCGAGGATAATTACGGCAAATAACGGTTCAACTCAACTGCCTGGTTTGAGATTTTAATATGCGTGCTACCAGTGGTATATTATAGACTCATTGTTTTCCATTCTAACTTTCACAACATGTTGTCTTCAATTTGGTAAACATGTGAAGCGTATCGTGCTTTAAACAAATCGACTGGATTTGGAACTGTAACAACAAGCACATTTTTATTCCCCTTTGTAATTCGCATACTGATCCCAGGAAAAACGTTTTGCGGAGTTTGACCATAGGAGATAACTTTAATCAGTATTAAAGTTCTCTCGCCACCTTGGAACTCACGGATATGCTACATTGTTTTCATCAGATTTGACAGTGGGGAAATTTACACGTTGGGCACCAACTCATCAATCTGGAATCGTTACAGCCACAGTTTTTTTCCTCCAATACATTTTTCTCATGGGATGAAATATTTAACTTTTCTATTCTGTTTTAATACGTTAAGTGTTTCGTGATACTGATATCACCATGGATGTTTTTAATTTGAGGATTGCCATTTTACTGTGGTGCCAACTTGTTATTGCTGCATCCAGCTTGGAGATCGGAGTCTATGATCTAGAGAGAGGCAGACCTGCAAAATGCGAACCCATCACCATCCCCATGTGCCAGGGCATTGGCTACAATTTGACAAGAATGCCCAACTTCATGAAATATGCAAGCCAAGCAGAGGCCAGCATCAAACTGAATGAGTTTGCCCCTCTCGTGGAATATGGCTGTGACATGCACCTGCGCTTTTTCCTCTGCTCCCTCTACGTCCCCATGTGCACTGACAAAGTGTCCACCACCATTCCTGCCTGCCGACCAATGTGTGAGCAGGCCAGGCAAAAGTGCTCTCCCATCATGGAGAAGTTCAGCTTCGGCTGGCCTGACTCACTGGACTGCTCCAAGCTGCCCACTAAAAACGACCCCAACTCCCTGTGCATGGAGGCGCCTGAGAATGACACAAAGCAGGAGACCAAGAAGGGGGAGGGCATGCTCCCGGTGCCCCCCAGACCCAGGCAGCCCAGCTCAGGTACCAGTGGGCGCTCTGGCACCAGCCTGGGCTCCTGCGAGAACCCGGAGAAGTTCCAGTACGTGGAGAAGAGCCAGTCGTGCGCCCCACGCTGCTCCTCTGCAGTGGACGTGTTCTGGTCAAAGCAGGACAAGGACTTTGCCTTCATCTGGATGGCGGTGTGGTCCACACTCTGCTTTGTCTCCACTGCCTTCACCGTCCTCACCTTCCTGCTGGACCCGCAGCGCTTCCAGTACCCGGAGCGGCCCATCATCTTCCTCTCCATGTGCTACAATGTCTACTCGGTGGCCTTCGTCATCCGCTCGGTGGCCGGGGCCGAGAACATCGCCTGTGACCGGGAGAATGGCGAGCTCTACATCATCCAGGAGGGGCTGGAGTCCACGGGCTGCACCATCGTATTCCTCATCCTCTACTACTTCGGTATGGCCTCATCCATCTGGTGGGTCATCCTCACCCTCACCTGGTTCCTGGCTGCTGGTAAGAAGTGGGGCCACGAGGCCATCGAGGCCCACAGCAGCTACTTCCACATGGCCGCCTGGGGCATCCCAGCCATGAAGACCATAGTCATCCTCACCATGAGGAAGGTGGCCGGGGACGAGCTGACGGGGCTGTGCTACGTGGGCAGCATGGATGTCAACGCCCTGACTGGCTTCGTGCTCATCCCTCTGTCCTGCTACCTGGTCATTGGCACCTCCTTCATCCTCACGGGCTTCGTAGCGCTCTTCCACATCCGCAAGATAATGAAGACAGGCGGCACTAACACGGAGAAGCTGGAGAAGCTTATGGTGAAGATCGGTGTGTTCTCCATCCTGTACACGGTGCCCGCCACCTGCGTCATCATATGCTACTTCTATGAGAGGCTCAACATGGACTACTGGAAGTTCCGGGTTCTGGAGAGCAAGTGTGTTTCATTCCCTGGACGCCGGAACGAGGACTGCTCCCTGGAGGAGTCGGTGCCCACCGTGGCGGTGTTCATGCTGAAGATCTTTATGTCTCTGGTGGTGGGCATCACCAGCGGCGTGTGGGTGTGGAGCTCCAAGACCCTGCAGACCTGGCAGGGTCTGTGCAACAGGAAGCTGGCGGTGCGGACTAGCAGGAAGCCCTGTGGCAGCGTCAGCTGCAGCAGCTCCCACTGCCACTATAAGGCCCCACCCGTGGTGCTCCACATGTCCAAAACAGACTCTTACATAGAGAGCCCAACACACGTCTGACACTTCAAGTGACATTTCTCAAAGTGTTTTGTAAAGACAATGCCAAAGGGAAAGGAGGCTATTTTGTTATGTGATCATTTGAAAAGCTCAGGTTGGACTGCATCTGATGTTCGTTGAGTAGCAATACCTGAAAGTGACAGTGTTTGTGCTGTCGTTTGGGGACATTGCTTGCAGTTAAACCACACAGTTTGGTGCAAAAGCAGAATCAGATAAGCTTCTAAAGGGAACATTTATTGTATAGCATGCCATAAAGTTGGTTGTTTCTGCTTAACTAACTGAACATGAATGCAAAAGCGAACTTGCATGGATGTATCAATAATTGGTTTATGCTCCCCTCCCTGTAAGTTTATTTATTGTGTTGTATATTTAATTGCAGGTTCTTCATGGTGTTTCATAAGTTTTTGTATATTGTATGTAAGCGCACGTACTAAAGAGTTATGAGTTATGAATATAGGGCCTGTTGAGATGTACAAGTGCCTTTTGAAAATTTATATTTTTTTGAAAAATTGACGTTAATAAAACATATTTATATATTTTCACTGATGACTACTCTCTCCATTACTTTACAACATATGTCAAATTGTTAGGGGTAGTTGTCAAAAACATGAGCAAAGCAAAGACATTCTACAATAGTATAAAAATGTTTTGGTTTAAATACCTGCTTTGAAAATATTAATTTTGCCTGAAACATTTTGATTTAGATTTGCTACAGTGCCTCTTCAAATTGACAAGCTCTACAGTGGTCATTTTCTTGAGGTAATAATGATCTAAGATGCAAGAATATATTGTACGAATAAAATAAATATATCATTAGTTTGGGTGACATTCCTACATTTATTCATTTTTGTTTATTTTTCAGTAGACTTTGATGACCTTGTGGACCCACCTACAGTATGAAGCTCTCACTGGCAAAACTAGTCATATTTTCCCAAGTGACATCAGCTGTTAATTTTATATGCCCTTTCATGTATAACTCTGTCCTTGCATTGCATCAGTGTTCTGTCACATTTGTGGAATACAAAATGCTTGAGTAAAATGCGAACAAAAAGCTGTGTGTTCCACACAGTTAAGCCTTGTACCAAATTTGTGGTCGGTTGACAAAAGCGTTAATATTTTTTTAACCTGCAGCCTCGGTTGAYTTGGAAAACAGTCAGCGCCTCCAGGCCTCTCTGCCTGCCTGTGTTAGTGAAGCTATGCTGAACTTTCTGTTTTCCAATGAAACATCAGCTCCAGCAAAAATAACTTACATGAGGTGACAGCATTCCATGGTGCGGGAAAGAGAGAGACAGAGTTTTAACGATGTCATGACACTGCCTTTAAGGACATTTTTCTCTGCGTTTCCCAAATATAACACACAGGCAGTCCAAATGTCAGGCTTTTCAAAAGTTCAGTCTTTATAAAGCTAAAGAATACATGGCATTATCCTTGTTGAATAGGTACAGTATAGCAGATTTCTGCTACTGTGCTGCAGACCCATTTATACCTCATAATTTCACATTAGGCCTTAACAATGATGATATTTACATTTTGGGCTGGTCCAGCCCACCAGCCTATCCTTAAATAGGGACATTACGTTTTTATCATTCTCTCTTCCCTGTTGCTGGTGCCTGCGTCCTGCCTGCGCAGACATTGTCCATGGCTTGGCAGCACGTCTCCCCGTGGAGCTGAAACCACTGTTACGTTTCACCATAAAAAGCTGGGTTTGTCTTGGAGCTGCGCATTGGGACCCCTCTGTGGTATGTAAACCACATGTACCAGTCACAATAAAGTGAAATGAATGTGTGCCAGCTTTCAAGTTTCTAAATGGGTGACATGCATAAACACTTCCCAGCTAGCACATAATGTTCTGAGAACCATATGTTTCTTAGAGCTTGGTAAGAGCATGGTACACATGTGGATTTCCCAGCAGCTCCATCAAGCATCGCATGGATCTTGAAATCGGCATCAACAGCAACCATTCATGAAGTAAGTGTCTAGATGGATAGTTATTTTCAATTATAAGTGAAGGACATGCTATTCATGGGTTGGATGCTTCGTCAGAATATTGTTTTGAACGTTCTTGTGAGGACTGATGCCTGAATGAATGTTCTACTAGCTACTCAATGGCATTCTCTGAGCCACCATGCACTGATGAAAATTTAGTTTAAAGTGCATTATAGTGACTTGGAAAAACTATGCCATTTCTAAAGGAGGAAAATCATTAGTAGGACAACCTTTTGTCATTACTGTGATGTCACCAAATTGACTTTAGATGGAGAATAATTTTAGCTAGCTAGCTAAGATTGAGGGATAGAACCGGATTTTAGCTAGCTAAAGATAGCATTGCAAACTTTTCTAGTTATGACAATTGTTATCTCTAAAGTAAATTTGATGACATGATCATGATGACAAAGTTATCTCCTACTAATTGCTTGCCTACTTTAGCAATGTCATCATATTTCCAGGCCAACTATAGTGTATCCTCAAATAATGATAGCTAGATTGCTACCAATGGTAGCTAGCCTGTTGACTGTTGTTAAAGCTGCAGTCAGTCATTCACCCAAAACGGAGCAAGGTGTCCTTCTTGATTTAGCATGTTTATTGTGTTTTTTATGTTTGTGTTTTCTTTGATGACTGTACAAAATAAAATGCTCAAATTGACAATTTAAAGAGTATTTGTCATTAGGTATTAGAGCTAAAACGAGTGGTGCAGCGGTCTAATCTCAGTGCAAGAGGCATCACTACAGTCCCTGGTTCGAATCCAGGCTGTATCACATCCGGCCGTGATTGGGAGTCCCATAGGGCGGCGCACAATTGGCCCAGCGTGGTCTGGGTTTGGCTGGGGTAGGCCGTCATTGTAAATAAGAATTTGTTCTTAACTGACTTGCCTAGTTAAATAAAGGTAAAAAAAATGATTTTTAGATAAAAATACTGGCGTGTGATTGGATTTGTAGCTACTAGCCTTCCAGTCAGAAAAAAAGAAAGAGGGTAGCTCTTATTATTAGCTAGCGAGATATCTCATTAAGTGTATATTTATCTGTGATAGAATTCCTAAAAAATAGTAAGCCTTCTGGATGTTGAATGCAAGAATGAATGTATAACCCTTATGATAGATCATATGACTTATGAAAGCTCAGGCTGGATGTCTAGCTGGTTTGACTTTGCTACAGGCATACATTGTCATATTTTTTCAGTGATGAACTATCACTGAAAAAATCATCATTAAATTATGTTACATATTTTCAAATGTGAGAGTGAAAACTTTAGGATTATAAAATGTAACTTTGTCACCTTGCCAACAGCTCCACAAGTCCCTTCCTTTCATGATCCCCTTTCTTATGTGCTTAAAGGGTCATCGCTGAGAAATACAGGATGAAGACCATGAGGTCATAGACTTAAGAGGAAGATGCTTTTGATGAGGAGCTACTTGGTGAAGACTAGGGTTGAAGAGTATGAGACACACACAGACAGGACAYACAGGTGAACATCGACTGGCAGAGAAGCAGCTGAACTGGTTCCCTCCTAACCCTCCTAGGTTTATGCTGGTGGTGGTGGTTGCTGTACATACRAAGCTGTCGGTGCAGGTTGTAGAAAAGCTATAGCCTGGTCCCAGATCTGTTTATGCTGTCTTTCTAACTTCTAATGTATGATAGTTGTCATGTTGTGTTACCATAGCTGTTGGCTTGGCTATACATAGGAGTTGGCTATATAGCACAAACAGATCAAAGACAAAGCTAACATTTGTCTGATTGTCAGAACAGAAATAGTGAAACGTCAATGTGCTTGAGGACTACTCTATAAATTCTTGGCTTTGTTACAGGAAAGATAGAAATGAGAATATGATGTGATTTGCTTGTTTGCTTGTGTGGCACCCATAGCCGCGAGAAGTAGGGGTGCTGAGGGTGCTCCAGCACCTGATAAACCACAATTAAAAAATGAAAATAATTATGAAGAAAGTAGAATTCCACCAAATTAGTGCACTAGACCTTTATCATTTATTACTCCTGTATGAGGGGATGAAAATACTCATCAGCAGAGCGGGGAGTCTGGTTACTTTATTTACTTTCAACAAAAGAATTCAGAGTGTTTACTCATTAGAAACATTTAAATAAGTTATAATCTCCAGTATTACCACAAAGTATTTTTCGCAAAATGGTGAAACAGACTTTGTGATGATACTGAAGATTATACTATTGACCATTGCGTCTCAGAAGCCTAATACATCAAGCAATACTAAGTGTCACGTCTACTCCCGCGCTTGACGTTACCGGTCTACTAACCACCGGTCCTGGCAACCAATCATTACGCACACCTGGCAACCATCATTACACACACCTGCGCCCCATCATTTGGCAAGCCTGGACTTCATCACTACCCTGATTACTTCCCTCTCACGACTTCAGCCGAAGTCGATGCCTCTCCTTGTTCGGGTGGTGCTCGGCGGTGACGTCACCGGTCTTCTAGCAATCATTGATCCATTTTTCATTTTCCATTGGTTTTGTCTCGTCTTCCTACACACCTGGTTTCAATCCCATTCATTACCTGTTGTGTATTTAACCTTCTGTTTCCCATGTCTTTGTCAGAGATTATTTTATGTTCAGTGTCGTGTTTGTATTTGGTGCGCGACGGGTCCTCGTACCCAATTTGTTTCATTTGTATTTATGGTTTTGGAGTTATGTTTTGTTATTAAATTACTCAATTTTACCAAGTTTAATTCTCCTGCACCTGACTTCCCTGCCACCTATACACACGAATTGTGACATTACCCTTCATTTAGAACTCTGTTGTATACCAGTCAGGCAGTATTGTTTTCATGTTCAGACAACGCCTGTTTGTGTAGTAACGCTATGCTTGTTCCGATTAAACTCACTGACTGCACCTGCTTCTTCGTTACACTAAGTATACTTAGAATTGCTAACTGTGCAATGAATAGACGGCAGACCAATAGGCCAGGATGGTCCACCATGCAAACAGGCTGTTCTGGTCCTGCATCTTCTGCCTTTCGCGAACTAACACTTGCACTTGACCCCCACTAGCTCTGACTTTGCTAAAAGCTACTTTATCGGGGAAAAATGTACTTACTATGACTGTAGTTGTCCCACCTAGCAATCTTAAGATGAATGCACTAACGGTATGTCGCTCTGGATAAGAACGTCTGCTAAATGACATGTTAAATGTAAATCTTATGGTGYCCTATTGAAAACAGTACAAGGATATAGCAAATGAAGGTGCATTATGCATGCCTTTTGTTTTGATGACAAAAAGTTGCCTACACACCTATGAAAGTTTGTTGCTTTAAGGGTTCAACTGACAAGTTGAATACGATGTGCCTTTGTTGTTTTTTTGAACAGGTAAGAGGGTGGGCTCTAGACCATCCTATCAGCCTGTGTATGTAAATATCAAATTTCATATTAAATGTTGTTTTCTAATGCACACACAATCAGACGGAGCATTTCAGTGGCCCAAGGAGGATCAGGGAAATAAAAAATATATTTTGGAGTTATATTAAAAAAAAAAAAAAAACACAGTGATTTATTCGACAAAAAGTATAATTTTTGTTACTTTATTAGACATAATGTAACTAAAAAAACTGCATGGGAGCTTTAAGAAATCGTTTTAATAAAAAACACAACTAATGTTCAAAGAACGTTTTAAGAATGTTATTTAAAAATGTTTACATTCTGTTCTTAGCATCAACAAAACTCCCTTTATCCTCTATCTTGTTAAGTATGTCCAGGTGTGGTGCCCACGCCCTTTAATTACCACACCTGGTCTTAATGAGTGCTTGTTTCCTTTAAATGGGGTCTGTTTGAAAAGACTGAAATGATCAGCTTTGTATGAGTTAAAAACATATGGCATGCAAGCGCCATCCTGGTGACGCAGTGGATTAATTCCATGGCTAGAGAACAGAAGATTGTAGGTTTGAATCTCACTGACACTGTGGCATAATCAAATAGAAATGTGTTTGCATGATTAACACCCTTGGAGTTCCAAATTAGTGCTTTTTTCCTTTGAAATGGGGTCTTTTTGAATGGCAGTGTTATTAAAGAATCCATGTAATTCAAATTCTCTGCAAATTGCGAACAGGAATTGACAATTACATTGTAATTCACATACTGTGCTTAATCATTGGTGAAATTATGGTAGAAATGGTATTGGATATGCTTAAAATCTCCCCAGACATAAAGTAAAATACTCAGACCATGAATGTGGAATTTCTCTTTCAGAAGGTTTGTTAGTCAAGCCAAAGTCTTTATTCAACCAATCAAAACCACTGAAATGTGCCACATTGACGTCCTAGCTTCTTAGCCGAACCATTCACAAAGGCAGAAACCCTTTGGGAGACAATACTATAATAGAGATCCCTAATGGCATTGTAGGAGAGCAGACAAGATAGAGTATCTGTGTAATTGTGTGCTCTATGAAAGGAAAAGGCTATGTCAGCCCATACGTTTGATTAAAGGAGATCATTAAAGCATCAGGGCTTTTCCCCCTCTTTCAAAAAAGCATGAAGAAGAGAGAAAGGGCTCCTCATTACTCCCCACCCCCAGACAGTATCCCTTTCCTGCGCTGGTTTTGATGTGGAAATTAGTCTATTGAAAAAGCCCACTGAAAAGCTGCAGCCCCTCATAAGGGTGTCCTTTCCAAAATGCCCCCCCCCCCCGAGCTTTGTGTGCCACTACCTCGGCCACGTCTCACGAGTACCCCTTGTTACTTGCATCCGCCAACACTCACACACACACATGCACTAAGACTCACCAGGTTGTTGAAGTACGTGGTAACATTGAACATCCCTCTAAACCTGGATTAGGTGAGTGATGTAGAGAAACATAGACTATAGTTCCTCTGTGTACATTATGCTGTTGTTGCTGTGGCTTGGACATTCTGATTTCCATACCACCCCCCCATTTGAACTAAATATCACATTTATACTCTAATGTTGCAGAGTATTTGATGTCTGACTTCTGTATTTGTTTCGCTGGGATATCTATTCCTCATATAGTTTCACTCTGCTTGCTTTACTTGACAGCCATCCAGCTCAGAGCAGACATCTCTCGCCGAGTGACAAACACACATCAGCCTCTCATCGCCCAATCACGTGCAGCTATCAAAGACGCCACATTATCTAGGTCAGATGTTTGGGAGTTTGCCCCTCTTTAGTTGCCATTTTGATTGCGCTTGCTATGTAAGAGAAAGAAAGAGCAAGGGAGAGGGAAAGTAAAAGACAGAAGGGGAAAGAGAAAAGGAGTGAAAGAGAGAAATGGAGGTCTACAGGGGGTGGGGCAGTGCTGCTGCACTCATGACTTGTTTTTATTGAATTTCAAATGTCGAATAGACAGATGGAAGACAGGGATGCTGTTAACTTATCCATGTGCCCCAACTGCTCTCTCACCCATATTCTTGTGCCCCTTCCCTGTGTTAGGTTTCTACTGCCGTCCATGGTGTTTTCATAGATTTTCTACTGTACATTTGCCTTTGATGTTTTCTTTTTACCTGCTGTTTGAAGCTTTTGACTCCAGAATAAGGTGGAGCAGATTGACATTGATTAACACGCACGTGCGTGCGTGCGTGCGTGCGTGCGTGCGTGCGTGCGTGCGTGCGTGCGTGCATGCATGGGTGTGTGTGCTTGTCAAAGGAATGCACCAGGCTCTCAGTCAATGTTTTTACTTCAGTATTTATGTATACATATGCAATGATGACACACTCAAGTCAAGCATATATAAATGTCTGCTTTGTAAGTTTACTCTTCATGTAGTGTATCATCTCTCACTTTCTATGTTTAGCCTTTGAATTTGGCAACCCTCTGAGCAAACACTGTTGTCCTTCAACAGCACTAGATAACACGCTCGTCTCCATTTTTCTGTTTGTCCTCCCAGCAGTCGGACCAAATATAACAAACAGAATTTATTCAGGAATGGGCTAACCGAGAGCACACATACAGTATTTAAGGAATCAACAAACTGAAACATATTTGCCATAAAGACTTCTCACTGAGTTGGTTTTGGGTCTGCCACAAACGGGCCTTTTTAGACTCAATTTGCATTGCTAAATTGGCATTAATAGACACTTACTGTATGCATGCCCCCGTTAACATTCCCCCCTTGGTATTCAAAAATGAGATTCACATTAAAAGATATGTTTTAGATTGAGGGAGAGTTTGAGTTCACCAGAGAGTTGCACAATGTTGATCACTTAGGTAGTACAGTTCATTTGGAAAGTATTCAGACCCATTGACTTTTTCCACATTTTGTTACGTTACAGCCTCATTCTAAAATTGATTAAATAATGTTTTCCCCTCATCAATCTACACACAGTACCCCATAATGACAAAGTGAAAACAGGTTTTTAGAAAATTTTGCAAATGTATAAAAAACTAAAACAGAAATACCTTATTTACACAAGTATTCAAACCCTTTGCTATGAGACTCGAAACTGAGCTAAGGTGCATCCTGTTTCCATTGATCATCCTTGAGATGTTTCTACAACTTGATTGGAGTCCATCTGTGGTAAATTAAATTGATTGGACATGATTTGGAAAGGCACAGACGTCTATATAAGGTTCCACAGTTGACAGTGCATGTCAGAGCAAAAAGCAAGTCATGAGGTCGAAGGAATTGTCCGTAGAGCCCCGAGACAGGATTATATTTGTATTCATTATGGATCCCCATTAGCTGCTGTTGAGGCACAGATCTGGGGAAGGGTACCAAAACATTTCTGCAGCATTGAAGGTCCCCAAGAACACAGTGGCCTCCATCATTCTTAAATGGAAGAAGTTCGGAACCACCAAGACTCTTCCTAGACCTGGCCGGCCGGCCAAACTGAACAATAGAGGGAGAAGGGCCTTGGTAAAGGAGGTGACCAAGAACCCGATAGTCACTCTGACAGAGCTCCAGAGTTCCTCTGTGGAGATGGGAGAACCTTCCAGAAGGATAACCATCTTTGCAGCACTCCACCAATCAGGCCTTTATGGTAGAGTGGCCAGATGGAAGCCACTCCTCAGTAAAATGCACAGCCCACTTGGAGTTGGCCAAAAGGCACCTAAAGGTCTCATAGACCAGAAGAAACAAGGTTTTCTGGTCTGATGAAACCAAGATTGAACTCTTTGGCCTGAACCTGGCACCATCCCTACGGTGAAGCATGGTGGTGGCAGCATCATGCTGTGGGGATGTTTTTCAGTGGCAGAAACTCAGAGACTAGTCAGGATCGAGGGAAAGATAAACATAGCAAATTACAGAGAAATCCTTGATGAAAACCTGCTCCAGAACGCTCAGGACCTCAGACTGGGGCAAAGGTTCACCTTCGAACAGGACAACGACCCTAAGCACACAACCAAGACAATGCAGGAGTGGCTTCGGGACAAGTCTCTAAATGTCCTTATGTTGCCCAGCCAGAGCCCGGACTTGAACCCGATAAAACATCTCTGGAGAGACCTGAAAATAGCTGGGCAGCGACGCTCCCCATCCGGTCTGACAGAGCTTGAGAGGATCTCCAGAGAGGAATGAGAGAAACTCCCCAAATACAGATGTGCCAAGCTTGTAGCATCATACCCCAAAAGACTTGATGTAATCGCTGCCAAAGGTGCTTCAACAAAGTACTGAGTAAGGGGTCTAAATACTTATGTAAACGTGATATTTAATTTTTTACATTTTTTATAAATTTGCTACAATTTCAAAAAAACTGTTTTTGCTTTGTCATTATGGGGTAATGTGTGTAGTTTGATGAGGAAATAAGGCTGTAACATAGCAAAATGTGGAAAAAGTCAAGGAGTCGGAATACCTTTCAAATGCACTGTATACTGTACTATAGTACAGTCCTATACAATCAGTGACGATTTTAGCATGTAAATCCTAGTGGGGCAAGCAAAAAAAAAAATCAGATGCATGCCAGCAAAGACACTACACAACACAACACTAAACAATACATAAATTGCACTATAACGGCGACAAGCGTTGCCCACAAACTGTTAGGGCCTATATAAAGCTATCCCAACAGCCGAGCTTTCTTTCCAGCATAATGGAGTGAATCCTTACCACCGCTACACCTGGCTATCAGTGGATCCTTGTCTGGCAGCGAAACAATTAATTCAGACTTGTTTACGGCCTTTTAAAAAAACATAGCTGATATGGCTGACTTGCTTAACACAAATGTGGTTTCTACTGACCATTGAGATGTACAAACTATGGCATAAGGGAACAATGAATGGATGAGGCATTCCGTAATTTCGATTAAGACATTAATGAGCGAGTGACGATGGATGTAATCAATATACAGTTGAAGTCGGAAGTTTAGATAAACCTTAGCCAAATACATTTAAACTCAGTTTTTCACAATTCCTGACATTTAATCCGAGTAAAAATTCCCTGTCTTAGGTCAGTTAGGATCACCACTTTATTAAAAGAATGTGAAATGTCAGAATAATAGTAGAGAGAATGATTTATTTCAGCTTTTATTTCTTTCATCACATTCCCAGTGGGTCAGAAGTTTACATACACTCAATTAGTATTTGGTAGCCTTGCCTTTAAATTGTTTAACTTGGGTCAAACGTTTTGGGTAGCCTTCCACAAGCTTCCCACAATAAGTTGGGTGAATTTTGGCCCATTCCTCCTAACAGAGCTGGTGTAACTGAGTCAGGTTTGTAGGCCTCCTTGCTCGCACACGCCCTCACAAAATTTCTATAGGATTGAGGTCAGGGCTTTGTGATGGTTGACTTTGTTGTCTTAAGCCTTTTTGCCACAACTCTGGAAGTATGCTTGGGGTCATTGTCCATTTGGAAGACCCATTTGCGACCAAGCTTTAACTTCCTGATTGATGTCTTGAGATGTTGCTTCAATATATCCACATAATTGTCCTTCCTCATGATGCCATCTATTTTGTGAAGTGCACCAGTCCCTCCTGCAGCAAAGCACCCCCACAACATGATGCTGCCACCCCCGTGCTTCACGGGTGGGATGGTGTTCTTCGGCTTGCAAGCCTCCCCCTTTTTCCTCCAAACATAATGATCGTCATTATGGCCAAACAGTTCTATTTTTGTTTCATCAGACCAGAGGACATTTCTCCAAAAAGTACGATCTTTGTCCCCATGTGCAGTTGCAAACTGTAGTCTGGCTTTTTTATAGCGGTTGTGGAGCAGTGGCTTCTTCCTTGCTGAGCGGCCTTTCAGGTTATGTCGATATAGGACTCGTTTTACTGTACTTTTGTACCTGTTTCCTCCAGCATCTTCACAAGGTCCTTTGCTGTTGTTCTGGGATTGATTTGCACTTTTCGCACCAAAGTATGTTCATCTCTAGAAGACAGAACGCGTCTCCTTCCTGAGCAGTATGACGGCTGCGTGGTCCCATGGTTTTTATACTTGCGTACTATTGTTTGTACAGATGAACGTGGTACCTTCAGGCGTTTGGAAATTGCTCCCAAGGATGAACCAGACTTGTGGAGGTCTACAATTTTCTTGACTGACTAATTTTCCCTTGATGTCAAGCAAAGAGGCACTGAGTTTGAAGGTAGGCCTTGAAATACATCCACAAGTACACCTCCAATTGACTCAAAGTATGTCAATTAGCCTATCAGAAGCTTCTAAAGCCATGACATCATTTTTCTGGAATTTTCCAAGCTGTTTAAAGGCACAGTCAACCTTGTGTATGTAAACTTCTGACCCAATGGAATCGTGATACAGTGAATTATAAGTGAAATAAATAAATAATAAATAAATAATCTGTCTGTAAACAATTGTTGGAAAAATTACTTGTGTCATGCACAAAGTAGATGTCCTAAACAACTTGCCAAAACTATAGTTTGTTAACAAGAAATTTATGGAGTGGTTGAAAAACAAGTTTAATGACTCCAACCTAAGTGTATGTAAACTTCCGTCTTCAACTGTAACTATGTGTTCAGCACTTTTGAAATGTACAGCAACAGAATGCAGAACATGGGCTGCTCTTACATTATTTTCCCTGTACACCAAGTCAGAACCGTAGGATAAATAAAGGGGGCATATAAGCAGACCATGAAACCTCTTACAATATTAGATGATAACATTTCTCAAAAACAGGTTATAGGCTACATGTACAGCACCACCGAGTCAGAACAGTAACATTAGGTGAAATTAAGAGGTGAAAATAGACCAAATTATTAGGGGAGGCACATGGGCTGCTAACAGCTTACTACACAACATACACTTAGTATTACTTTCTTAGCTACAGTATACATCTCCCTTGCATATTACATAATTTATGCAGCAGCATACAATACATTTTTGGACTCAACTTGACTTGTGATGTGCTCACTTAAACATGAAGGTGGTGTGGCGGTTTTGTCATCAAAGTCTGGATTTATGGTGGGAAATCTGGAAAAAAACGCACAGACACTCCATTGAATAGCAGGCTAGTGGTTGCTTTGCATTGCTTGCAGTTAGCCACTGATTCCTTCTAAACGACTCATTGTTGAATTTGCGATTTCCAACATGATGTGTAATCTTTATGTCCAATGGCCGATGAGCACCGATGAGCAAAACGTATCGTTTTATCTATAATTTCTCTTCGTTATATCTCTTCATATGACAAGGATTAAAAAGGATTTGCCAGTAGATTGTCGACTTGATTCATGATGATGACTGCTAGCTAAGATTTTGAAAGTATGATGTTGACATGATCAGTTCAATGAAAGCTACTGTACATATATCGTGATTTGACGTCATTTTATCTGTGGCCAATGACCTTGAGCCTTCTTGGAAGGGCACTTGTAATATAACTCTATGGCTGGACACAAAGGGGTGACATTTTTGATGTCTACCCGTACTAAGGACATAAACTTTACGATGACGTAGTGTCCCCATGAGTGACAGAACACTGAGCCAATCACGGCACAATGCTCRTATTTTCTGCTGGCTTGCCCCACCACAGAAAGCACTGAGCTAGGCTGAAACACCTGCATTTTGGAGCTACCTTCCTCAAGAAAACAAAAAAGAGACCGTGTGTATGCGGCTTTATTAACTGAATGATATATATTTWTTTTTTTACATTGTTTGCAAACTGATATGTGACACGTATTAATGCCAAAATAACATGCAAAACAMGCAAGCCCTGAAAAATATATATATTTATATATATTGTTTTTGGGGGGGTTGCTAAAAATGTGGAGCTCAWAACAGGTATGTGACGGGTCGCCACTGTATACAATGAGCACTGTGTAGGCATAGACCTGGGAGACCAAGTGAGTGGACTGATCACTGACGTTAAGAGATCAATTGACAGTCTGTTCGATAACCAAGCCTTCAGGCACTCCGGCTGTAGGTCCATTGGATGCCATACAAGTTAGATCTGTGGCTGAGTGACATAGGAGCATGTCATGTATAATTGCCATAGTGGAGTTCAGCTATATCCAGGGTTGTGTCCAATGGCCTTGCTCCTCTTAAAAAGGTACTTTGTGCTCGTGGCAGGTGCCAATAGAACGTAGTTTGTGAAAATTACGACCAATTTCAGAAAGTAGGGCCTGAGACAAACATTGGGCTTGAGGCTGTGCTGTTAAGTTGACAGTGGTTGAGAGGCATGTATAATTTAGGCAACCCTCAAAACCCGGAGACAGCAGCCGCTCGTAACAAAGGTGCCATTGCTCTGGCTTGGTAGCACAGATGGGTAGCACAGAGAGGGCTTTGTACTGAGAGAGAGAACGAGGGATAAAAAGGGAGAGTGAGAGAGAGGTCTACCAGAGGAGTGAAAACCTTGAAGCAGCCAGATGCTGCCAGGTCTGTCCCCTGCCCCCACTTCACTCTTTAATTACTGGGCACGTCAATTCACAAGGGTGACATGTTATAGAGGCCAGACAACAGGCCACTGAGTATTACACCTACAAATCTTGCCAGCTCTGGTACAGACACACATCCACAAACACAATACAGAGATACAGACAGATAGAAATGCATACCCAACCTTTATAAAGGTGTGTGTCAGTATTACGCATATTAGTGAGTCCAGACCCACTGGTTTTGTATTATAAAAGAAATCCTGCTATGCCATATGTAGCCCATTAGCCCTGCTCACACCAATGTGGGCAGGTTCCCCTAGCAGGCTGGTACTCAGCGTGGCATCCCCTGTAGCGCCGGGGCCTGGCTGGCGTCCTCACCCTGCCAGGCCAGATGATGAGTCGGGCATATGATGGTTCAACACACTAGCAATGTCCCGCATCGGCTTTACTTCCCACCGCGTGGCCAGACTGACGTTGGTTCCAGGAAGAGGCACATAAAGGAAATGAAGGTGTCTTAATGTAAGGGCGGCCGTTTTGTAAGAGTTCACCGCTTTAAGATTAAATTGTGGATGATGGTTGAGATGTAGTCAGGGGGCTGGCTGAAAAATAGGTTATTGAGTGTGAAAGTGGTTGTAGTCAGTCTCATGCTATAACTAGCGAGCTAATTGGCTTGTGGGGATTTTTTTTTATATAAAAAAAAAATTCTTACCAATGTAGGCAAAACTATCAAGTACTATTTCAAAAATAATTTCATAGTGTGGGTTTAACAAAATCCTGATACTTCTGCCTATTTCCTTTCGCTTTCTTTATAGGGACCACAGTCAGAACTAAAGTAGTAGTATTTTCCCAGTCAATCATTTGTTGTACAGAGTTTAGAACACATTTTATGGCTGTTTAATTAGATCCAGACCTGTGTTTCTTGCTTCCTGCCCTTGTGATGCTGTGGGAAAAGAGGGAGGTTACAAGTGGGAATACATTGAATAGAGCCATTAATAGAGAATTGTATTAAACATTTGCAAATGCATTGAAACTTGGAACAGAACCAAGATCTCCGACAGAGGTTGCTGCACATTGGATTCACGTATTGTACTTTTTTGTGTATTGTAACATACACCTTCACCTTCTCAACAAACACTGAGTCAATAAAAATACAATACTGCTCAGGCAGAGGAAACAGGATGAAAATGAAAAGAAGAGCGATGGGAAATAGTGGCGTGCTCAGGTGCCTGTGTTTGTGGAGCCCTTGTTAATCCGGCATGTAATGGAAAGCAGAGATTACTTTACAGAGAGCAACAGTCACTGCATATTTATCTTAAACACAGCTTCATACGGCCTAGAACCTCTTGTTTCAGGGAGCCAGAGGAGCTGTTCAGGCCAGAATAGTTTTTCTTGCTTTTAATGAAATGAGGTGAAAGACGGAACGAAATGGACGCCGGGCCGGGACTAGGATAAGAAGGAGGTTGTGGTACCCCCGTTACGGGGGGTAGAGTCATGGGGCAAAAACGAGAGCATCGGGGCTTTAACGTAATGAGGCCACAACGGAGATGCTGATGGTGTGAAAAACTCTCCCTTGTTTTTGTTAGCCTTTTTCTCGTGCTCGTGTCCCTCCATCTGAAGCACCTTGGGTGATAGAATTTGTCCATTGTTTTCCTGGCCTACCCCCTCGGTTCATCACTATTACAAAACATTCTGTGGAGACAGCAGCTCCACCACTAGCCAAACCCACATGACATCTGTGGACAGTCATTCTGCTTCCTCAAGACATTGAGAATTTAGAATCGTTCTATGGACAACCTCAGCATCTTAACTCTGTTATGGTCAAGTCTTTATGGTGCTGTGTTATCCACCTGGATTTGCTCAACCAGACCGTATGACAGCATACTGTAAATCATAGCCTTAGCAATCAAAACAAAACAAAGTTACTTTTATTTATTCAAATGTTGTTTTCAGTTCACGTTTACATTTTAGCAGAGACTCTTATCCAGAGCGACTTACAGGAGCAATTAGGGTTAAGTGCCTTGCTCAAAYGCACATCAACAGAGTTTTCACCTCGTCAGCTTTACGATTAAAATCAGCAACCTTTTGGTTACTGGCCCTACGCTCTTAACTACTAGGCTACCTGCAGCATTATGGTCACAGACAGGTGTGCTTTAATCAGCATCTGACTCTGGACTTCATGCCATCTCACTTTAGATCACTTTTTATAGAAGACTTCAAACCAAGTCTCTGGCCAGGCCAGTTAGAGTAAACCAGCCCTCACAGGCACCAAAATGGCCCATTTTAGGCCCATAAATGGACGACCACCACACCATGTCTGCACATCACAAACATCCATACCTGTCTGATACACAGCCTGTACAGCAAAAAAACAAAAAAAACAACGAGACCTCGTCAGACACGAGAGCCAATCACATTGTCTGGAACCCAAAGAATCCCAAACCTGGGGTGTGCGCCAACATTTGTGGCTTTTCCCACTTGCTCTGGCTGGCCTGCAAAGGCCGTTTGCTCGGCCCAGGAGTTAGTCTTACAATACCTCTCTCCCATCTGCACTGCATTACTGGGCCTGACGCTCTGCCCGCCACTCAAAGGAGACTTTATGGATCTGTGAGAGTGCGAGCTGCTCCCTCTCAGACTGTTTCCCATTAAGATCTCCATCGCCATCGAGGTTCTCTGTTACATACTTACACCTACTCACACCTCCCCGGGAAACCTGCCTTCCATTTACCTCCACTCACATAGCCTGTTTTCTTTTCTACAAACTGGAACGATGAGCTGATTGAAGGCGTTGTAGTGTTAACTTTTACCTGTCCGTTTTACTGTTATCGAATAGTACTGAAAGCCTACAGTCACCTCAATGTTATGAGAGAGACGTTGTCGGCTAGGATTAGTAGTTTGTCAGTAAAGTCAGTCAGCAACGGTCTGGGTTTGTCATTTGGTGTCCTGCACTCTGTGGCTTGTTTTACCTCAAATGAGAGGGTACGGTATGATGCGGTTTACACAATCCCATTAATACACCAAACTTACTTCTAGGCCAGTTAATCATACATACTGTAAATGTGTGTGTGTAAGTTGACAAAAACCTTTGTATGAGAATGAGTGTGCTCGTTTTATTGAATAAGTATGTCTGAGTAAGACAGTGAGTGTGTTCATGTGCCTGCGAGGGTATGTGTGTCTGTGTATGTGTGTGTACTGTACTATATGTGTTTACAGTAAATTAATAAATGTACTGTTCCTTTGTTTTTGCACGGATAGCAGAAGGGAAAAGTATGTAGCCCGTCTAGTCCATGCCTTGCTGATAGACGTACGGGTCGGTGGAAGGACAAAGGGGGAGAGGTGATAAGACTCCCTCCCAGGTGTTGGTTCCAGGAGGAGTCTAGCCAAGAGGATGTGGTTTCCCTCTCCACCCCAGCCTGGCTCACCAAGAATGCTGAGTTACTGGGAAAAGCGGGACAGGAAAAAGATACAGCGCGTACCGACCAGGGCAGCACTATTTTGTGTTTTACTAGGCTCACATGGCCCAAGCCTCACACTTTTAACCTCAGCAGATTCTGCAATGCTGCTTTCTGTATTGTTCTGCAGAGACTGTGTTTATAACATGTGTTTATCAGGACTTTGCAGTTGTTTGTTATGGCTGACTCAGTGCTTGTTCTTCAATCCTGAATCATTTGAGCCAAAGTATTAGGAAAGCTGAGGTCATCAAGGGTCAGCAAGAACTTTTGAGAACGATAATAAACCAGGGTGTAATACGACCTGAGCTTGAATCTGAACAGTACATGGATCCAAATTGGAATGACTTGACTGTTTGCTCAGATTAATTGGAGCTTCATTCACAGTAAGCAGGAGGTTGAGTACACAGACATGGATTTAGTTTTGGGCAGGGTTTCCTTACTCTATTCTCTTTGACAGACCTTAGCCAGCAGGGCCTGAGCAGCTGGCTCCACCTGCTGTCATTTTACCTTTCAGCATTTATATGCAAGTTTTTCGTTTTCGTCAATTATAGATTGAATTCAATGATCGTTATAATCATGGGATGATTGGTCAGTATCGTACTTTACCAAAACAAGAAATGTATGCACATTTACATTTATTTGACGGGGACAATGCACATCAATCAACATTTCTGTAAATGTGCCAGATTTAGCCAGCTGTGTCACACCCTGATCTGTTTCACCTGTCTTGTGATTGTCTCCAACCCCCACCAGGTGTCTCCCATTACCTCATGTGTATTTATACCTGCGTTTTCTGTTTGTCTGTTGCCAGTTCGTCTTGTCCCTTCAAGTCCTACCAGCGTGTTCTCGTGTTTCCTGTGCTCTAGTTTTTGCTTTTCCTTGTCTTCCCAGTTCTGATCCTGCCTGCCTCTGATTTTGGATTACGACTATTTGCCTGCCTTGACCTACTGATTGCCCTTGTACTGTAATAAACTCTGAGATTTGTACTATCCGCCTCCTGTGTCTACATCTGGGTCTTAGCCTGAGCAGTGATAAGCTGCCTATTTTTTCAAACCATTACACCCCAATTACGATCCCATTTCAACACAGAAGGCTCTATCTAGCCTCCCCAGTTACTGTACTACAACCAGTTATTTAGTCCCTGGTCCTTATGCATGTGACATAAGCACTGAGTTATAACTACTTCTGCTGTCAAAATGTCTGTCCTCCCTGAAGATATGTGAAAATATGGTATTGTGTTTCCATATTGGTGAAAGTACAAAACAAGAGGAAGTCTGAGAGCATGCAATAGCCACAGAGGGAATGGAGGAGGGGGGAGCGTAGACCAAAATAAAAACACTGCAACATTCCAAAAAAGGTTAAATGCCTTTATGAAAACAGGAGCAGCATCACTTAGAAAATATCTGCTGGAAATAACATTATTGCTGCAAACACGTTGTGTGGGAAACATGATCGGCTGCCAGCTGTTCCCTTTTTTTCCTCTTGTAAAAAAGGATAATTTGCTAGTTTGTATAATTCCGAACTTGTCAACATAATTTGAAGCGACGCATTATAAATGTATTGGCAAAGATGAATTGAATCCCAAGGCACAGAGAAATGCCACAATAACATGACTTAAATTGAAGGAAGAAGTCAGAAATGTTCACTAAAGATGGTGGTCATTTACTGAACTCTGTCATTGGGACATTTCACATAGACATACCCACAATGTAATGACACATGTAATGATACATTGTGGGTTTCCCTGTGGAAAGGAGCTATTGTGGGGCTCATGCTAAACTACAGAAACAAATGTATAGTCAACTGACTGTGGCTAGATCAAATCCTCCTATTGCCTCATATCCCTCTTCATCCTCCACTCCTCCAATATATCAAGTCTGGCAACAAGGCTAGCTGTTGTACACCACAGAAACATTTCATACTCTCAGATTATTTCTTTACAAGTTCACGGCCAAACTGCTTGTAACCTTGCAGTCAATGTAGTGCTCCCTGCTCACAGGTCTGTTGTTTTACCCTTGACCTGATGACCTCATTAAATCAGGTGTAAGTTTATTGATACTGTCAGTGACTGTGGACCAGACTGTGCTTACGACTTTATACAAGATGTCCCTCCCTGCTGCTATTTGACTTTCAACCTGTGTGCTTGGACTCTTTCCAGCCTATGATCCAACCGCACTAGGCCCCCTAGACCCCTGAGCATCCCTGCTCACATTTCCACGCCAAACAACCATCTCAATGACATCTAAACATCCCTCAATACAGACATCATCTCTCTGCCCTCCACACCGTATCAGTTCCACACTGAAAAGTCTCCGCTTTCCAAATGGGGGAGAGACACCATTTCCACTTGAGCCTACTCTGCTTTATTGCATTACCCATAATCCCACTCACACACTACTGTGGCAAGGACTGCTCAGAGTTGGGTTTCGCAGAGTTGGCACATAAGCTGGGCCCTCACAGACATCCGTCCCCTCTGCCATCCACTAAGAGGATGGTAGCAAATGGCACGTCTCTTGGCAGCGGAACACAGAGCCGTAGAGGATGTCAGTCTCGCCCCTGGCATTCTGCTCATGTAGCACCACTGCAAATGGTGGTGGCTGAGGGAGGAGGTGGACATGTCACTTCTCTTGTCTGGTTTTGGTTTCTGTGCTAATGAAGAACGGCAAGTTGGCTCAAGAAGAAAATATGTCTAGAACTGGAAGTTGGCTAAAGACTTGCACCCAGCAACCATCACAGCCCCTTCCCATTGGAAGTGCCATGCATTGTAAACTTGGAACATATGCTAACGCTAATGTGAAGCCTTTACTGTTTATTAAAAGTTAGCATGTGTTTGGCCCCAGCAGGCGCAGCGCTGGGGGACTGGTCAAGCGGACTGGACCCCCGGCCGCTCGCCTCGACACACTCCACGCCACTGACCCAAGGAGATTACGAGCGCACCCAGCGGGCAATAAAACGGGTTGGCACCAGAGATTCACGTTATTGCATCTGTCAGCAGGAAACAGGGCTGGATTAAGGGGACGGGCCTGGAGGGGTGGAGATGGCGATGTCTTGTTTGTTTCTCTTTCATGATCCCCCCCTGTCAGCTGTCACTCAAGTAGAGGCAGAGGAGGCCCTGAGGTCTTAATATCATCGTCTGTATGAAGCCCTGATTGATATGTTAGGTTGATACGCTGAGGTCTTAATATCATCGTCTGTATGAAGGCCCTGATTGATGTAGGTTGATACGCTGAGTCCTTAATCTGTATGAACCCCTGATGATTATGTTAGGTTGATACGCTGAGGTCTTAATATCATCGTCTGTATGAAGCCCTGATTTATATGTTAGGTTGATACGCTGAGGTCGTTAAGCCCTGATTGATATGTTAGGTTGATACGCTGAGGTCTTAATATCATCGTCTGTATGAAGCCTGATTGATATGTTGGTTGATACGCTGAGGTTTCTTAAATCTGTGATGAAAACCCTGATTTGATATGTTAGGTTGATACGCTGAGGTCTTAATATCATCGTCTGTATGAAGCCCTGATTGATATGTTAGGTTGATACGCTGAGGTGCTGTTGGCCCACAGTTGTAAGCTGTGAGACATATTGATTTTAGTGGCAACTTGGAGGAAACCTTTTTAATATCCCCTCTGAAACTTGACCATCCCAAATGTGTTTTGTGGTCCTCAAAGTTGACAACATGGAAAGCAAGTTTTGGGTACTGGACTTTCGACATGGCTCAAAATCTTGTTAGCCTGCTGAGCTAAAGCCTGAGACCTGAGGCAAATCCTCAGGTCTCAGGCAAGATTGCTCATCGCATAAGCATACAGTAGCTCTGAAAACTACCTCCACTACACCATCACATAGCAACCATTTGACAACAGAACTGAATTTATGTTTGTTAAAAGAGCAGTCATTCAAGCTGCACTGCCTTTCTCAGGGGATGTTTTTTTGCCTCCTGCAGTCACTGCAGGAGCTTTTCCGCTCTACATCCGCCACACTGTGACCAGCTGAGGACCAGAGCAATGGTCACATAGCAATGGTGTGTGTGTGTGTGTAAGCAGTGAGCTGAGGCCTGATTCGCGTGGGGTGTTCTGTGGACTCTGCACACACATACAGAGACCAGCCTCCTGTTTATTGCTGAAGCAATGATGGGAGGCCATTTTCTAGAGCTGTGAGCTGTGGAAGAGAAAACAAATGTGGAGAATGCCAAATGATGTGTCTCCACAAGACTAGACTTTGACGATTTCCAGTCCTCTGGGGATAAAGCAATCTGGAATCAGGAGGCTGATGCTGTGTCTCCAGAGTCAGGAAGCAGCTAGCACAAGAAGTGGCGGTGGTGAGATAGGGAGGCCTGATAGGACACAACACTGTCCCAGCCAGCTGAGGGGTGCTGAGTAAGGAGCCCCAGCAGCCCATGGCTCTACCTCAGCGGCAGATTCCAGGCGGCCCCGGGGAATAGCCGGGAATGCTCGGACCAGCTGTTTGGGACTAGAGCGTGGGGAGCTAACGGGGTTGGAATGGGTTTAGCACATCCCAGGAGACCCAAAAACCAGTTTAACATTTAATCAGCTGGCCATATCTCTCTACCTCTCGCTCTGTTTTGTGGAGGCTGTGCACTGGAAGAAGACCCTGAGTTTTTTCTTCTCTTCTCAGTAACCAGAACACTCCTTATGTCGGCCGTTTTTTCTGTTGTTTTGACTGAGGTTTTGCATGTGCAATGTCTTATCAGCTAGAGTTAGTCTTTAGCCCCGTTTATACCTGACGCTTACATGTGTCCTTCGTCCTTATCTTGTCCTGATCTTGCCAGTTTACACTTGTAAGACCTGATCAAAATCAGTTCACGATGATTCTTTTAATCGTCTACACCTGTCTAGACATGTGGGTAGAATCAGAATGAGGACAAGATCAGGACAAAGGTTACATGTTAGAACCAGATATAAACGTGGCTTTAATGCTTGGGAGCTCTGTAAAATGTACTTTTATTTAACTAGGCAAGTCAGTTAAGAACAAATTATTATTTTACTATGACAGCCTACCCCGGCCAAACCCTCCCCTAACCCAGACGACGCTGGGCCAATTGTGCGCCACCCTATAGGACTCCCGATCACGGCCGGTTGTGGTACAGCCCGGGATTGAACCAGGGTCTGTAGTGACACCTCTAGCACTGAGATGCAGTGCCTTAGACCGCTGCACCACTCGGGAGCAGTTCCTTGTTGTACATGGTAAATTGTTTTTTGTTGCATCATCATATCTGTTGATTGGGCGATAGAGTGTTCGGCTACATATACAGTATCAGAATCAGAATCACCTTTATTCACCAAATACATTTACATATACCCGAGAATTTGATTAAGTGAAATGGTGCTGCCACAGTAAACAGAGTCAACAGACAGAATATACACGATAAACATAATACAGACAGAATATATCTGCGCTATATCTGCTAGCATACTAACTGTTAGACCATAGGTAGACCTTTCCCAGGCAGTCTCTGTGGGAGTTTGCCTGGATGGGGGTCAGGGGGGTTGCGGGCCAGGATGGGTGGGTGGCATTCCTGTCAGTGTCACCTCTCACAGAGCAGTCTTGTTCAGCAGACAGGCCCAGTTGTCACCAGGAAGGGAGAGATTTGCCTTCTTCTTCTTCACCACATGGCCCCTCACAGACAGCTGCTCTGCCATTACACCGCCCACAGGACAGCAGAAAAGGTTTTAAGTCAAGTAAATCAGAACAGGAGACGAGGGATAAATAGAGGGAGGTTGTAGCCATCCGAATGTAACCAGGCCCATTGCAGGAGACAAGGATAGGATGGTGTGACCGGTGTAGAGTGCCTCTGCGTTGTGTTTTGATCGGCTTGCATATGACCAAAGGATCAGGATTTATCTTTTATTCTTTGATAATAATAAAAACAAACATCCATAAATGAAGTGTTGTGCAGTCCTTATTCACCAACTCCTCTATTCCACATGGATATAGTAAACAGGGCGCAAATAAGAATAACAATTGTATCGTTTGACAACGATACAATATAGTGCAATGTACTGTATAGCCTATGGGCCTGGGCTAGCCAACTTTCATAAATGACAGCCAGGCGTTACGTACAGTTAGTACATGACGTGCACTTGTAAACTCACAGTGATATATAATCAAATTATCATAACAAAAACACAACATAACTGATAAAGAAAGAAACCATAAAATAAATGTTGTGCTGCCTTTATGCACCAACTCCTCTGTAAAGTACAAATGAACAAAAGGGGGCATGAATAGCCATGCTAGCCCAATGACAACATGTAGCCTACAGTAGAACGTACAGTAGCTAGCATGTACAGCATTCACAAATCAACAGATGAAAAGTTCATAAATGCCTGAAATGCATAAATATCACAATATACCGGTAGAAGACCATAATATTCCAAAGTCAGTGACAATATAAACTCAATATCTGTGCTTTAACATACGGGATTGATTATGATTTTCATGGGACAATTTTTCAGTAACCTACCTCTTCCAAATTGATACAGTAGACAGGAAAGAGGTAAGGGGGGCAGGGGATGTTCATGAGGGGGAATACAGAAGGAGAAGGAAGTGTGCGACATTAAAAAGGACACTTAAAGCAACAAAAGGAATGTACAGTWATATCAGGCATGGGAWCTATTCAGACTTTGTGTAATTATACAACATAAAATGCAACACTTGTTACATGAGCATGGGTGCTACATTATGTGATGTGGGCTGCCGGTACTGTATGTGACCCTGTCAATATTGTTATATTGTCAAGGCGTGTCATAACATGTCATATCAACTTATGAACAGTTATTCATCTTGTATGATAAACCTTATTATGTATGAAACTGTCAAACATTAAACCAAAGTTTATATGGTTACCTATAGCAGCGTTTCCCAAACGCGGTCCTTTTGCCTTAGCACTACACAGCTGATTCAAATAATCATAACTTGATGATGAGTTGGTTATTTGAATCAGCTGTGTAGTGTTACGGCAAAAACCAAAACGTGCACCCAGGAGCGGTCCTCAGAACCAAGTTTGGAAACCCTGACCTATAGCAATCTTTTTGTGCAGCAGGGGGAAAGAATATGTTTCAGTTTCATAGACATCCGTGTGACCCTTTAGCAACATGCATCTGGCTTGCTGTCAGCATTATCTGCAGATTAGGTTGTCATACGGGCTACATCATTAGAATATCAAACTCCTTTCCACAAAGTTGCTCACATACAGCCCCCGGCATCACAATCACACCATGTGATTGACTGGCAACTCCCCTGTCTCTAGTACAGGTGACAAGTTGACCCAGGAGATGTCTGGAGTGGACTATTGGCATGTGGACAACATAGGTGACCTCAGAGACAAATAGCAAAGATACACACTGGGGAGGGAGGGATGACGGTTTAGGCATGGTAACTAGTTAACGGCTTTTCAGATAGAGACATGGAGTGTGATGTGTCAGGGGGACCGATCTGCACATAGTACCGGTGTTATGAAGAGAACGGTGCTATGGGATGAGGGCATTGCCTGGCAGCGGACCACCACTACTCTAATCCACCCCATGTTGGCAGATATACAATCCCACTCACACCATAACACACACTGGTAGGCTTGTGTAAGGCGCAAGGCCTCTGGGACTCGATATAGTGTGTGTGTCTAGTTTGTAGTGTGTGTCTAGTTTCTAATGAGTGTATGTATCATGAGCATGTTCATTTGTGTGTGTGTGTGTGTCTTTATTTGTGTAAGGATGTGTGTGTGTTGTCAAAAATAGGATTAACTCTGAGTCGCTATCAGGGTCGCATAGAGTGTGGAGTGAGCCAGTGTTTTACAAGGCACGGATCAAGGCTGGCCTTGGGGTCCCAGATAAAAGCAGGGGCCCTGGGGTCACTGAGAGAGAAGAGGGAGGCACCAGCCATGACACTAATGTAATACACACACAGACCTGACACCAAGCCCCCAACACCCTCTCATCCCCCAAGCCCTCGTGCCACAAAAAGTTGTCATTATCTCTCCCAACATAGCCCCACTATCAACCCCCCATCACCCATATAGCCATTCATATTTACATATTCTGTCATTCCCAGTAGGAAAGCATTGCAACAGATTGTAATACATACTGTACACATAACGCATACATAGCTGCTCTCTCTCTATCAGCCTGTGGCGGTCTATCAGTGTCAATGTTCCAGGGCCTGCTCCACTGTTATATAGCTATAGCGCCGGGTCTCTGGGGGTGATGAGGCCTGGCTGTAAGCATTCAATGCCCGCATGGTCCACTGATAAGCAGGGGGATGTTTGGGATGCCGACACTTTCTAACGGCTGGGGGGGAGGGAGGGAAGAGGGTTCTGCTAGTTGTCACTGGAGCTGTGGAGGTAGGCATACAGACAGGAAGACTGTGGTTGCTGATACGGAAGGTGACCAGACGGGACTGATTCACTACCTTCTTGTATGTGATATAGAGAGGTGCAAATGTAACTTTCATATGACAAAGATGTGGTCACCATGATCAATAGAAAAAATACTGAAGTGGTCCTTATTGAATCAAAGTCATATTCGTTTTTGCATGCCATTTAAAAACYTGATTAATGTTTTTGCAAATTGAGTACAATTTCAATTAATTTCCTGAAATGACTATAAGCAACCTTGCTCACACTATCAGACTGAAAGTTTGTGCTTTTGAAATTGTCTTCTTTGGAAGTTTTCAAGTGGCCTTGTTCATTTCAAGAAATACAGCACAATGTGAACAATATCCCCCTCTACTGTAAAGCAATAATCCAAGAGTGATCCAGATTATTTTCATTATGGGGAAAATGTGTTTTCCGTGAAAAAGAACATGGAATACTTTCTACAGTGGATTGTTGGGAGGCGTGCCCACATGGCAGCTGGGCGAGAGAGGAGTGTTTGTGTGTGTATGTGTGTGTGTGTGTGTGTGTGTGTGTGTGTGTGTGTGTGTGTGTGTGTGTGTGTTGTGTGTGTGTGTGTGTGTTTGTGTGTGTGGTGTGTGGTGTGTGTGTGTGTGTGTGTGTGTGTGTGTGTGTGTGTGTGTGTGTGTGTGTGTGTGTGTGTGTGTGTGTGTGTGAGTATGTGTGAGTATGTGTGAGTATGTGTGAGTATGTGGGGGTGTGTGCAAGGAAGTGGTGCCAGTGGCCTCTGCAGGGAGGGGATAATTAAGTGGAGGTTGTGTTCTAGCTGACCTTGACCTCTGGGTCCTAAAACGCTGGGCAGGTGTCCAGGGCAAAGCCGGGGTGATACACACACACACAGCTTTGGATACAGCTTTATAAACTTTGTTCTAAAGCTGCATCCACGCCCATTGGATGTAGTGACCATAATATAGTTGCTATATCCAGAAAAGCCAAAGTTCTGAAGGCTGGGCCTAAAATAGTGTATATGAGATGATTCAAAATGTTTTGTACTGATTCCTATGTAAAAAATATTAGTTGGTCTGATGTTTGTAACGTGGAGCATCCAGACGCTGCACTTGATGCATTTATGACATTGCTTCTTTCAGTTATTGATAAGCCTGTACCTATTAAGAAACTGACTGTTAGAACTGTTAAGGCTCCTTGGATTGATGAAGAATTGAAAAACAGTATGGTTAAGAGAGATGTGACACATGTTTCATAAACAACAGGTGTAGACTAACAGTGAAATGTTTACTTCCCAACAATGCAGAGAAAAATAGAAAAATAATAACACAAGGAATAAATACACAATGAGTAACGATAACTTGGCTATATACACGGGGTACCAGTATGTAGTCGATGTGCAGGGGAATAAGGTAATTGAGGTATTTATGTACATATAGGTAGGGATAAAGTGACTAGGCAACATAATAGATATTAAACAGTAACAGCAGTGTATATGATGAGTCAAAAGAGATTAGTGCAAAAAGGGTTAATGCAGATATTCTGGGTAGCTATTGATGAACTATTTAACTAATTATTTAGCAGTCTTATAGCTTCGGGGTAGAAGCTGTTCAGGGTCCTGTTGGTTCCAGACTTGGTGCATRAGTACTGCTTGCCGTGCGATAGCAGACAGAACAGTCTATGACTTGGATGGCTGGAGTCTTTGACAATTGTTAGGGCCTTCCTCTGACACCGCCTGGTATAGTCCTGGATGGTAGGGAGCTTGGACTGGGCCATACGCACTATACTCTGTAGCGCCTTGCGGTCGGATGCCTAACAGTTGTCATTCCAAGTGGTGACGCAGCCAGTCAAGATGCTCTCAAGGGTGCAGCTGTAGAACTTTTTGAGGATCTGAATCTTGCCAAATCTTTTCAGCCTCCTGAGGGGGAAGAGGCGTTGTTGTGCACCATGATAGTTCCTTAGTGATGTGGACATAGAGGAAATTGAAGCTCTCGACCTGTTCCAGAACAGCCCTGTCGATGTGGATGGGGGCATACTCGGCCCTCCGTTTCCTGTAATCCACGATTAGCTCCTTTGTCTTGCTGATGTTTGAGGGAGAGGTAGTTCACCTGGCACCACACTGCCAGGTCTCTGAACTCCTCACTGTAGGCTSTCTCATCATCGTTGGGGATCAGGCCTACCACCGTTGTGTTGTCTGCAAACTTAACGATGGTGTTGGAGTCGTACGTGGCCACGCAGTTGTGGGTGAACAGGGAATWCAAGTCGGTTAGGACATCTACTTTGTGCATGACACAAGTAATTTTTCCAACAATTGTTTACAGACAGATTATTTCACTTATAATTTACTGGATCACAATTCCAGTGGGTCAGAAGTTTACATACACTAACTAAGTTGACTGTGCCCTTAAACAGCTTGGAAAATTCCAGAAAATTATGTCATGGTTTTAGAAGCTTCTGATAGGCTAATTGACTTAATTTGAGTCAATTGGAGGTGTACCTGTGGTTGTATTCCAAGGCCTACCTTCAAACTCAGTGCCTCTTTGCTTGACATCATGGGAAAATCAAAAGAAATCAGCCAAGACCTCAGAAAAAAATTGTAGACCTCCACAAGTCTGGTTCATCCTTGGGAGCAATTTCCAAATGCCTGAAGGTACAACGTTCATCTGTACAAACAATAGTACGCAAGTATAAAAACCATGGGACCACGCAGCCGTCATACCGCTCAGGAAGGAGACGCGTTCTGTCTTCTAGAGATGAACATACTTTGGTGCGAAAAGTGCAAATCAATCCCAGAACAACAGCAAAGGACCTTGTGAAGATGCTGGAGGAAACAGGTACAAAAGTATCTATATCCACAGTAAAACGAGTCCTATATCAACATAACCTGAAAGGCCGCTCAGCAAGGAAGAACTGCTCCAAAACCGCCATAACAAAGCCTGACTACGGTTTGCAACTGCACATGGGGACAAAGATTGTACTATTTGGAGAAATGTCCTCTGGTCTGATGATCATCTCCAAATCTACAGTATAAACATCATCCAATCTACAGTATACACACCTTCCACTTACGTCCAGTTTAAACTCCTCCATCTACAGTATAAACACCTCCATTACAGATAAACTCCTCCACTCTATACAGTATAAACATCCTCCATCTACCAGTGATAACACCTCCATCTACAGTTATACACCCTCCCCACTCTATAGTATAAACACCTCCATCTACAGTATAAACACCTCCATCTTACCAGTTATAAACACCTCCATCTACAGTATAAACAACCTCCATCATCTACAGTATAACACACCTCAATCTACAGTATAAACACCTCCATCTACAGTAATAAACACCTCCCATCTACAGTATAAACACCTCCATCTTAACAGCTCATCTAAAAAATCCTCCATCTACAGTAGTAAACACTCCATCTACAGGATAACACCTCCATCTACAGTATAAACACCTCCATCTTTACATAGAAAACCCTCAATCTACAGTTAAAAACCTCCAATCTACCAGTACTAAACATCTACCTACTACAGTTTAAACACCTCACATCTGATACCAGTAG